>NW_028254226.1:0-54376 GCF_964263255.1 Lissotriton vulgaris | reverse complement strand
CGTGTGTATTTTTTTGTGTGTTTGGGGCTGCCAGGGAAAGTCTCGTTACCCTGAACAGAAAATAAGAAAAAATGACTCCCAAACTACCGGGTATAAGAATCTCTATTTTTTTCTCTGAAGTTTGTTTTGAAAACAAAATTGTGTTCTGAGTGGCTGCATGAAACCCTAGGGGAACACGATGGTCCCAGGAATGCTAGTACGTGCCGTCCACAATGGGGTTCCGGGTGCTGACAGGAGTCGATGCTCGTCCCTAGCATTCCTGGGACCATCGTGTTCCCCTTGCTTAGCAGACTTGCTGTTGCGGTCCCTCGTTAATCATTTAACCTTGGCGACACGCCTAGTGCAAATATCACTACGTATGATAAGGCATGAATTTTGATTATCCTGATTATGATCCCGTAATGCCCTAAAGGGATCGAAACGTCATCGACACTTGACACTGGATGATTTGATTTGATTACTACTTAAATCACAACAGTGTTCCTGTGCAAATATATGTCTGCCAAATTTTGGAATGTATGCAGACTGCTTGCTCTTGCCTCATTCATGTTCATTTGTGCCACAATTGTCTCTGATACAGTAGTAGGACACTGGTTGTGTCCCACTTTTTGATATTGTATTTAATTGATTGGCAAAATTCTACTATTGTGTTATTAAACTCTGTCCGGCTGGACATTTTATATAGACTTCATTTGTTGTTCTATATTCATTCCAAGTTATCAACTATTTGTTGGGGACCAATGTTCCTTGAAACAAGTGAGAACTTACCCGGCATCCGATAAAAGACGGCAGCCCAGATCAGACCCTCTGCATCGGCGTTGGGTTTGTGGTGCAAGGATCAGCAGGACAAGGAGTATCAACAAGGGCAGCAGGAGCTGCTGGCTTCACTTTCGCGCTTTATGTTTTTTTCCGACGGCGATGGTTGAGTGGCGTGTGGAGGGGGGGGCAGCGTGACCGGAGCCTCCACCCCGCCAGTGCTACAGATCAAATCAGCGATCCCACCCTAAGGAACAAACAAACTGGTAGCCGCGCCGAGGCAATGTAAACCCAGGAAGCAGCATGACCGAAGCAGCGTGAGCGGCGGCCAGGGCGGGGAACAGGAATCTCTTAAAGGGACCCCCACCTTGAGGGTCCCGGCTGCCCGCCGTGCCTTCCGCCTTTCTGACGTGCCTCAGGAGGGTAACGAGGTGCGGGGCAGCGTAGAGCACCTGAAACCGTTGCGAGCAGCCATCTACACTAGGCATCAGCAGACTGGGCAAAGCTCACAACGGGTGGAGGTAAAAGGGAAGGGCCCAAGAGGTTTACGAGCCACGCGGTGATCAGTGCCCCAGAGAAAATGCCAGCCAGGGAGGTAAGAAGCAAGGGTACTGAAGGGGGCCGCAAATATGGAACATGCTGCAGCCACGCATACCGACCAGGAGAGTTTCGAAGAGTTACCGGGGCGAGGGCAGGCAGGGGTGTGGCCACACGCTACCCCATTCCTTGGTGAGTTGCCAACCGGCTACAGAAGCCCAAGGAGCAACCACTGGTGGGAATCGCATGGAGACTAGTTGTTGGGCAAGTAGCAAAAAATAAAGAGCAGGCACTCCTTACAGTTCGGAAACACTCCCGCTTTATGCCATGATGAGCAAGAGGTGGTTACCTCTGCCCAGCTCCCCAGCGAGCAAGCAAAAGAATCTGTGTGGTGTATTAAGAGGATCAAACCCGCCAGAGAGATCAGTTTCAGGGTGTACAGTACCCTGCCATATAAAGCAATTTAGGTCTGCAGGTTTGGGGGAAGGATTCTTCTGCGCACTATCAGGTGGGGGCACAGGCTCCGCTTGAGTTGACCGCCCAGGGTGAAAGCGCAGCCCAGCATTTCATCCTTTGAGGTCACACTGGTGTAATTGTACTAATACGCATTTATGCTGGGGGAGGGGGGCGCGTAGCACGCATCTGCTGGTGTGTCACTGGTGTTTCTGGCGTCTCTGCAGCTCAACCGTCCATCCTTTGGGGTGGCTACAAGTACTGTTGAGGCAAGCTAGCACAGGTGGAAAGGGGCCCGCTCCATCTCTAGTAAACTGTCTGTGCCGGGTTAGTCCGCTGAAGTCAGCAGCGCAGCTCAGCCTTTCATCCTTTAGGGTATGAGATGTTACCAGACAGAGTTCGAATCAAGGTGAGTTCGGAAAAGTGACCTCTTACCTCAGTTGGTTGAAAATCGGTGCTAATATTGTCGAGAGTTAATCTGCGAAAAAGCATGCTTTCCATTACAATGGAGCGCATTCTTTCATGTTGTTTAGGTCTCCAGAGACCTATTGTTAGGGACTCAGCTTTCTAGGAGACAAGACCTGGCCACGCGCATTCAAAAATCGGATCGGAGCGGGCCGCGCGCGCGAACGCCCTCGCTGTAGCCAGCTCCTGTCTCCTAGAAAGCGCCAGCACACACACAGCCACACCTCCCTCTGCATGCATGTGCACACACAGAGACACACACACGAGCGCACATATACGCACACACAAACAGAGACCCCCGCCCCCCGTGTGCACACACACAGACACACACACGAGCACACCTACACACACGCACCCACATACAGAGACTAAGTATGGGCGAATTTTGCGAATCTCGCGTTCGTGAATTTTGCGGATTTGCGAACTCGCAATCCGCAAAATCCGCGAATTCTTGCGAATTTGCGGATTTTTTTTTTTTTTTGTTCGCAAGGATTTCTGCCAGTTCGCGAGGGTTTCGTACCAGTTCGCAATTGCGAACTTACATTTCGGCGCGCAACGGTCGCAAATTATGTTGTTTCTACGTCTGGTTCATCATCACAGGTTCCCAGCACCCTCTGTTTCACCACTGCAACCCTCTGTTACATCAATGCCACCCTCTGGTTCATCATTACTGTAGATTATGGGGGGGAAAAGCAAGCACACCAGCCCTGCTTCAACTGAGATGAATTAATTTGGGGTTAGTTTATTAATATGTCACTGTTTTAAAATTCCAGTCTGGCACCTGCTTCCTTATCTGTAATTTTGCTTTCTGTTGCAGTGCATTTTTTTTCCCCAGGACCTTTGTGGCCTACTTGTTGCTATTCTATGAGCCTGCTGTGAGGGTCAGAGCAGGGTCATAGAATAGTTGCAAGTAGGCAACTGAAATCTGGAGGGGCCCTCAGGAAGCACTACAGGGAATTGTTACTAATGATGAGTTTGAACTTTTGCACCTGCTGAGTGCTTTCAGTTTTGAAAAACTCGTTTTTCTGCAATTTCTAAGGGGTTCGCGGGGCACGAACACGCGCGAGATCGGATTCGGAAGCCGCAAATTCGTGCGAATATGCAATTTGTTTTTTTTGCGGCGTGTTAGTTGGCAAGGTTTTGTGCGTTTTTGTGAGCCGCTCGTAGCGCAAGGCGCGAAGTTACCCTCGCGGTCGTTCAAGGGCGCAGCCATCTTGTTTGCCTGACGTATTTCCGTTTCCGGGCGCAAAGTGTAATCTTGCAAAGTCTGCGGCTTGCCAGTACAGTTTTGCGCATGTTCGCAAGGAAAATCTCGCGCGAACTTACCCGCGCGGTCGTGAACGGGCGCGGCCATCTTGTTTCTCATTCATTGCTATGGTTCTGGGCATGGTCTTTGTATCCTCTGTCAATCTCTGCCATCCTTTGCTTGTTTGAAGTGTTTTTTGATCTATTTTACTTATTATCTATCCCTCTGTTTTTCTAGCCCTATATTTTTGTGTTTACTGCTACTTTTGGTTAATTTTAAACTACTTTTGTAAACTGTTTTCTTTTCTTCTCTTCCCTATTCTATTTTCTTTATTCCTTTCCGCCCAGACCATGGTGAAGGGAGCCAGGAAGCATCCCGAGAAGGGGAAGGGTCCCGCACCCCATGTCCGGCTCCCGTGCGGGCGTTTGAGGGGGGAGCTAGTGATGCCACGGGAGATCTTTACCCCGGAGGAGGTGGGCCAACTCGTTTTTTATGTTCAGCGCCGCCTCCCCAGGACCATCATGGGAGGCGGCAAGATCAGTGCCGGGTACGGGGCCCGGGAGCGCCCGAAGCGGTGGGAGAAGGTGTGCCAGGCCATTTACCACCACTCTCGGGTCTGGCGCACCTACAACCAGGCCACCCACCGCTGGACGGATGTCCTGACCCGTGAGCGAGACCTGCTCGACCTCCTTGGCCTTGAGATCCCCGGGCTTGGTGAGTAGTAGTAGCTATGTCTTTACTACTATGTTTTCTCCTGCTGTGTTATTATATTGCAAATTTTTGTTTTTTACCAAGAGCAATAATGCTGCTCATTACATTGTAGGTAAATTATATTTCAAAATCTTCTGTGCATTTCAGGTACACTGCTCTCCTTCTTCTCAGTAGTGTTGCTACTATGCTTATTTGTTTTAGATTTTGTGTTCATTTCATTGGCCTGTGAAATTATGTATGAGTGTAGTTGAAAGAACTGCGTAATGCTACACACTAAGGTTCAGATTTTTAATTACCGGCGCATCCCTGCAAAGTAGCAGGGATGCGCCAGTAATTGTGCGTCACGCGACCATCATCCATGGTGCGCCGTATTTACAATGCGGCGCACCATGGGCCCAAAACGTCACCAAAGCGTTACGCATCTGTGCCGTAAAGGCGGCGCATTGCTGGAGTTGCGTCGCAACGATGGTGCAGCTCCATCAATGCTCTGGGGTGCCCTATCTCCCCAATGCTGCGTCAAGCCGTACGTGTGCTAAAAGCAGGCGCAGGGTTTGAGTCACGCATCATTGTCCTCAAAGTGACTGATTGAAATCTTGTAGATTTCCCTCAGCCACTTTTAGGATGCGTTCCTGCGCAGGAACGCCCTCCCTTGCGCCGGAACGACCCCTATGGGCGCAGGGCTTTACAACGTGATGCATCTCCCATATGCGTCACGTTGTTAATATACGCCGCACCATTGCGCCTCTTTTGTGCTGTCGCTGCGTCACAAAAGTCACGCAACAATGGAGCAAAAGAGCCGCAAGTGCCTTCTAAATCAGCCCCTACAGACTCAAGTCCAGTCCTTCCTTTGTACACATGGCGATAAGAAGAAATAGTGGTGGTGGATTAATAGTTTGAGTATTTTAATGACTGGTTAATGTAGTAGGAAACTTTAGTGTTGTCGCTGATCTTCAATCACGATGGACTTTGGCTGTCACTTTGCGTGCTGCGGACTGCTGCCTGCCAATCCTAGGCAAACCTTTTTAGTACTTTGTTTAGTGAGTTACATAGGGTAGTTTCCAATTCGACGGTCCGCAAATCAAGCAATACTAAAGTAATGACGTAGTCGACCACATGAGATTGGTCAATAATATATCCCGTGGAGTCGTTCCCTATTTGCTATTTCGCAAAAATATTTTGTTACTTTGTTAGTTCTTTTGAAATGTTTGATTTGGTTGAGAAATATCATCCATGTTTTCTGTTTTTCTTTCTTTCATGTTGTACATCAGCTTCCCCCAGGGGCAAGAGGAGGACACAGGAGGAGGAGGAGGAGGGTGCTGTTGACGATGCAGGCCAGGACCGGGCAGGCGAGGGCTCCTTTGCTGGCCCCAGTAAGTTTTAATTTTAATATAGAGTACTTATTTTTTCCTAGCGTTCCTCATTCGATTTTTTCTAAATCGTCTTTGATCTTCTTGTAGACAGGATCTAAATTCTTATCCTGCCTCGACTATGACTCCATGTGGTATTACTAGATTATTCTCATTAGTCTGTCTGTGTAGCTAACTAAGATTGCACATTTGGCATTTCCATTGGACTCCCATTCTAGTCAGCAATAGCTCTACGCACTGAGTGCAGTCCTCTGGGATTGTCCATAATGTCTTTTCAAGTATTCTAAATGTTTATGCTTTGACCATTGCCAACAATAAAAAGGTGAATGACCACCAAGAAAGAATAAGATACTACTTTACTTTTGGTTTGGATAGGAGGACAATCCATTCTACTACTGTTGCAGGGACAAATCTGCACAAACAGAACTATGGACACTAAATAATGCATCGCTTAGCTTATCAATTATAGTAGGTGCTGTAATTGTTAGACTTTCCACATACCTCAGTGATAACAGACATTGTAGTTGAACCCCCAATCTCCTTACTGACTAGATAGTGTGGCAGAGTCATTTAGCTCCCAAAGTCACTGATGGCAGAGGCACGGACTCATGCTTGCAAAAATTCAAAAACCTTTAGCTCATCCACTCTAGTCTGGAGGACCAAAAACCACAGAGTCTATTTAAGTTTAAATGCTTTATTAAAAGTAAACACATTTATTAAATTCAAGTTTGTCATAAAAGTGAACGTGTAACTGAAAATGGAAAAGTGCTTAGTGCTGACGATTAATTGAACACATTTCTTGTGGTCGAGCCGAGCTCTCACCTGGTTTGAACTTGATCCTGCTCGTGTTCTTAGAAGTCAAGGTTCTGTCTGTTAGGAGAAAAAGTGGTGCGTGTTAAAAAGTAAAAAGCAAACATTCATCAGTTGTGCCAAAAAGTGCAGCAAGACAACAGCCTTCCCTGGAAAAAGGGACATTTTTACTCTAGAGTACACAGTCATAAATTATTAAATTGTAACCTGTTTTTTTCACATTTCTTTCTTCCTCCTAGACCAAATATTATATAGTAGTGAGTGGTGTATTCTAACATTATTAAATGTACTTTGTAGGTGGAACATCTGGAGACGGGGCCAGCGCGGAGGTGGTGGTGGCATTGGACGAGGAGGACAACTCTGGGGAGGAGGCGGTGCAAGTGCCGGACAAGGACATGCCTGTGAGGGTTCACACGGTGGTGGCGGGCAGAGGTAAGCTATACATTGCTTAGTCATTGAGATTGAAGACTACAGAGTGTGCTTTCTGCACAGGTGTATTATAAAAAAAGCAGGTAGTAGCCTCCTCTAAAAGTACTTCGACTTAGCTGTGAAGTTTTTGGCGAGAAGAATCCCAATCAGATCTGAGGTGAACTTGATGGATGGGATGAACGAAAAGCGAAAGAAGGGTGTAAGTAAGTGTGGAAGCACGAGAAATGTAATGATGACTGGCAAAGAAGAATGATATGTGTTTGCTTGGTCCCTGAGGTGGCTGGGAAGGTAAGAAAATGGTATGGTGCATGGCTGGGTGAATGATGAAGCAAGGATGGGTGGAGGGAGAACAGCCTGGGTGGGTGAGACAGAAACTGTATGTGTGCAATATACTTTGAATGGATGGATGCCTGGATCATTCATGGTACTATCTGACTCTTAGATAGCATATGTGTATCTAGAGAGAGTAGACGGTCACTGGATGAACTAAGTGTTACTTTGAAGAGCATGTAACACCGCACCCGCACGTCCGTTCCAGTGTAGGAAAGGCAAGGAAAAGAAGTTGTAACGTTGTCCAAATACTACCATGAATAGTAGCAGTAGTTTGTATTGCAACTGCAAGCACAGCATATATCGGTTATTACGGTGGACACTCCCTACCTCTCTTAATAACTTTAGTTTAGTAGTAGTACGTCATTCATGTGTGGGGGTATCACTGTTCACTCAATAATAAGCAAAGCACTTAAAGTCATCCCATATGTCATCAAATACATCCCATGTGAAGTGATAGATAATCAGATAATTTAGCTTCTTCATTTTCCTTTTCTAATACTCATTTGCACTGTAGGGTGAAAGCTAAATTAATTAAGCAGTAGCCCTTTTAACAGAGTATTCTCAGTGCCACCCGTAATAGAAAAGTAAGAGCTTCACCACCTGCATGTACTGGACCGGTACAGTAACGCAAGTCTGTCTCACTCACCATGGTGTGCGTCTGTTTTTCTCGGGTGCAAGTTCACTGCGCTGGCATTATGCCGGCTTGCATAAGATAACGTACCAATTTTCCTAAACAAGAGAGAAGAAGAAGAATAAGAGTGGTGTACTGTCATAGTCGACTGTAATGGAAGTCCATAGTGCTTGTAGAATTTGTTCCTGAAACTCCCACTAATGTTAGAGCAAGGATGAAGAAGTCGGAGGTTACATAGATACTGTCCTCAATAGTTATGTACTGTGCTTTCAATTTGCTACTTGTACTGTGACAACTTTCTGCTCAATCATTTTGTGTTAATCTTAAGGAGCATTGGTTACAGACTATGTCTTTCTTTTTTCATGTAGTTGCTCCTTCCAAATCCAAGACACCATCAAGGAGGAAGGAGCTGGCTCGAATGGCCCGGCAACGGAGGCTGGATGCCACTGTCGCTGAATATCGGTGGCTGGTGGCCCTGGAGGAGGAGGAGACGCAGTCTGGTACAACAACAACGTCCACTGGGACAGCTGCATCCTCCTCCGTGCGGGCTGCCAGCCAGCGCAGTGCTCCAGCGGTACGGAGCCGGGCTACCAAAGCCAAACGCCACCGCCCAGCAGCAAAGAAAGCAGCTGCCCCTCACAGGATTTGCAAGGCACACCGGCGCCGCTTATCCCTCAGACTGTCCTACCTGGAGCAGGAGGTCCATAACTATAAGAACGTGGTGGAGGGCCTCCGCTTCGAACTTGCCACCCTCCGCAAGGAGCATGATGCCCTGGCTGCTAATTCCAACAGCACCCTGCCATAGTGTCCCTTGCCCCTTTTTTAGAGACTTTTGGGGGGTGGGAATTGGGAGTTGGGATTTTTGGGGACTTTTGAAGGACAATCGTTGGGGTTAGGGAGGGTCTTGCAGGAGATTATTTTGTTAGGGCTATAAAAATATACTTTTTGAAACTTTATCTGACCATACCTGTTTTTTACTGCTTTTGAGTCTTGTGGGTGGGGGTTTAACAGTAAGTTTGTTTTCCTGAATAGTCCTAGGACTTTAGTAGTACTACCGTCAATCCAATCTCTCGTCTCTCCTAATACTCCATTATACTACCTCCAACCAAACGCCTATCTTACCTGTCATTTCTGTTTGCAAGTAGGGCTAGGCCCAGGGCTGGCTCCACGGGAAACAGCGAATAAGGTTGGCAATCCTGGGCGGATAAAATTTCCTCATAGCGGTGGTACTAGTGGTGTGACACAGTGGCAGTTGCATGCCTATGAAAAAAAAGAAAATGAAATCTGGTTTGTCCTCCTGAGCAATACAACGGTACAATAGAGAATATAGCAGGTGACAGAAGTACACTAGAACAGTGCCACATTGTAGCCTAACAAATGTAAAAGTATAACTAATTCGGTTGAAGTTCTTTGACATTAGCCATGGGTCTTTGTCAATCAGAGTAAGAATATATCCTCGGATTTCTTCACCAGCCTGTTGCTATCACCTTATCCTTCCCAGCAAGTGTGTGGATTTATTGCTGTAATTTAGTTACACATCAATGAAAACCACACAGCCCGGGGGAAGAGGGTTAGGGTTTGAAAAATGGATGGGTACGGGGGTTTTTGGGAAAGGTTTTGGGAGACAAGAAAAAATAGCACAGCATGGACAAACAATTGTGAACATAAACAAATCTTTGGGTACAAACCTATCCATCAATCTTTGAAAGTGCATGCACTACTGGATGCATGTCAGTGAAAAGTAAGTAGTACTTTCGACAACTGTGGAAGAAAGAATGCGACAGTACAGGGCGTGTGTGGAATTATTGATAACTATATTCAACATAAGGTCTCTGTTGCCAGATACCTGAGAACCTTGCTGGTCACTATAAATCCATTCACAACACTCAATGGGGTTGGTCTGGAAGGTATAGTAGATAGAAAAGGAGAAATTGCTCTTTTTCTAGGTGTCCCCTCACTCACCAGGGTTGCCCCTTGGTGACATGCTTCATCATTGGGGCCATCCCAGTCCTCTACGGGCTGGGGCGTGCTGCGACTTGCGAATTACGTAGGAGCACTTACAAATGACTATGTGTGGTGCAGATGTGATAGTGGAGTGGACTAAGTGATGTGTTAAGGGATCAATTTAGAAGCAGAGAGAGATCCAAGAAATGCAGTCACAGTCAGAGAAAAAGACAAAGGATACTGTATCTGTATGTTGTTGTAGTTGTCCTGTTGAATTTGGTAAGTAAGTTGCCTTCAGAAAAAAAATCCTCTTATTAGCGGCACTCCTCCATTGCAGCCGACGCTTCGTCCATCGATGTTGGTCACCAGCAGAAGACACCCTGTAAAAAAAGCACAGCATGGACAAACAATTGAACATAAACAAATGTTTGGGTACAAACCTATCCATCAATCTTTGAAAGTGCATGCACTACTGGAAGCATGTCAGTGAAAAGTAAGTAGTACTTTCGACAACTGTGGAAGAAAGAATGCGACAGTACAGGGCGTGTGTGGAATTATTGATAACTATATTCAACATAAGGTCTCTGTTGCCAGATAACTGAGAGCCTTGCTGGTCACTATAAATCCATTCACAACACTCAATGGGGTTGGTCTGGAAGGTATAGTAGATAGAAAAGGAGAAATTGCTCTTTTTCTAGGTGTCCCCTCACTCATCAGGGTTGCCCCTTGGTGACATGCTTCATCATTGGGGCCATCCCAGTCCTCTACGGGCTGGGGCGTGCTGCGACTTGCGAATTACGTAGGAGCACTTACAAATGACTATGTGTGGTGCAGATGTGATAGTGGAGTGGACTAAGTGATGTGTTAAGGGATCAATTTAGAAGCAGAGAGAGATCCAAGAAATGCAGTCACAGTCAGAGAAAAAGACAAAGGATACTGTATCTGTATGTTGTTGTAGTTGTCCTGTTGAATTTGGGAAGTAAGTTGCCTGCAGAAAAAAAATCCTCTTATTAGCGGCACTCCTCCATTGCTGCTGACACTTCGTCCATCGATGTTGGTGACCAGAAGACACCCTGTCCACTGCCTGCCTGATGCTGAATTGTGGCTCGCTAATGTGAAGCCTTTTTTCCCCATTGCACAGACTGAAACCCGGCCTGTAATTATTCAACGAAAAACAGGAAGTGATATAATATTACAACACCACTGATAAATAAATATAAGGTATGTAGGCTGTGGAGTGCAAAAAGTCACACTTTGATTTTCCTAGTAGACAGTACTATATTTTTGAAAGTGCGTACTCTGTCAGAGTCACCTTTTGAAGGATAAATAAGTATGGGCAAATTAATGTAGCGGATCTTTCCCCTCAAGCTAGGTGTCCTGTAAACTGTGTTTTAGAACAAAATTAGATCTTCCCAGCAGTGCTCCCACCCAGACCCTTACTAAAGCCAGTCGCAAAAATGTAGAAGACCCCCAATCAAATCTCAAAAAACTAGGCCTAGCAGAAAACTGGTGACAAAACGTACTTTGAAAGTAAAAGTAGGCCCAAGTACCCCCTTACCCACCGTGGATTGCATTCAAACCACTTGCAAGCAACCAAGCAAAAGTATCCATAGCCAGCATCGCTACAAGACTCGAAAACCCCCCCACCCAAACACATGCAATAGAAATACTGCTAACCCTAACGAACACTAAGTTAAGAATAGTGGCAAAGGCTTTCTTTACCTATGCCAAATCCCCCCTTTCCCACCATGGATTTTCTTCAAATGACTTGCAACCAAAATTACACATTCTCACGAGTGCTCTAAGACCCCAGAACTCAGTTGAAAAAATCTAGAACACCCCGAAACACATGCAATCCTGCTGCTAGGGCTAACCCTAACGAACCCTAAGTTACAAAAAGTGCCAAAAGGCTTTTCCGCCAGGATTTTGTCCCAACCACTTCTACCCGGTATTAGACCTTCCCAGGAATGCCCCAAGACCCGCCAACCCACCCGCCAAGAAGCATAACACCCCCAAACAGGCCAAAAGCAAAATCTCATACTTGCAATATTTCTCGGCCTTCGGTCCAAACGCGCTGCGTAGCTGGGCCATACGTCGGGGTTGCCACCACGGATTTCCTGAAAAGCAAATGCAATCAAGATTAGAGTGTCCCAGCAGTGCTCCCAGACCCCGAAACTCACCCACAAACACCAGGAAGCCCCCCAAACAGGCCCCCGAAAACGCTACATTGAGCAAAATGTCAGAAATAGCAAAAAAGAATCGGCCTGGATTTTGTCCCAACCACTTCTACCCGGTATTAGACCTTCCCAGGAATGCCCCAAGACCCGCCAACCCACCCGCCAAGAAGCATAACACCCCTAAACAGGCCAAAAGCAAAATCTCATACTTGCAATATTTCTCGGCCTTCGGTCCAAACGCGCTGCGTAGCTAGGCCATAAGTCGGGGTTGCCACCACGGATTTCCTGAAAAGCAAATGCAATCAAGATTAGAGTGTCCCAGCAGTGCTCCCAGACCCCGAAACTCACCCACAAACACCAGGAAGCCCCACAAACAGGCCCCCGAAAACGCTACATTGAGCAAAATGTCAGAAATAGCACAAAAAAAATCGGCCTGGATTTTGTCCCATCCACTTCTACCCGGTATTAGACCTTCCCAGGAATGCCCCAAGACCCGCCAACACACCCGCCAAGAAGCATAACACCCCCAAACAGGCCAAAAGCAAAATCTCATACTTGCAATATTTCTCGGCCTTCGGTCCAAACGTGCTGCGTAGCTAGGCCATAAGTCGGGGTTGCCACCACGGATTTCCTGAAAAGCAAATGCAATCAAGATTAGAGTGTCCCAGCAGTACTCCCAGACCCCGAAACTCACCCACAAACACCAGGAAGCCCCACAAACAGGCCCCCGAAAACGCTACATTGAGCAAAATGTCAGAAATAGCAACAAAAAAAATCGGCCTGGATTTTGTCCCAACCACTTCTACCCGGTATTAGACCTTCCCAGGAATGCCCCAAGACCCGCCAACCCACCCGCCAAGAAGCATAACACCCCCAAACAGGCCAAAAGCAAAATCTCATACTTGCAATATTTCTCGGCCTTCGGTCCAAACGCGCTGCGTAGCTAGGCCATAGGTCGGGGTTGCCACCACGGATTTCCTGAAAAGCAAATGCAATCAAGATTAGAGTGTCCCAGCAGTGCTCCCAGACCCCGAAACTCACCCACAAACAGACGGAACCCCCCCTAAGAGCACCTCAAAGGCAAGCAAGTCAGCAAAAACACTAAAAAATTTGCGCCTTGGATTTGGTCCAAAACACTTTTATCCGGTATTAGAGCTTCCCAACAATGGTCCCAGAGCCGTCAACTCACCTGCAAAGAGGTAGAACAACACCCCCACAAGTGCTGAGTCTTTCTTCATTGGGCGTAAACCAGCCCTCTGGTTTGATGGAAATAGGAGTCTGAAGGAGGAGGATAGAGGAGCATGTTCTTCTGAACTTGTGAACCTGAGGAATGCAGACTGCGGCAACTTCAAATCAATTAGCAAACCAGTGAAGACAGTTCTGCTGATGGGCTTGTTTTTGTGATTATCTGATTAAAGTTTGAAATATATTAACTGTGCACAACAAAGAAAGACAGACACACAGGAATAAAAGTGAATAAGGACGAAAAAGAACGTTATTGATTCGTTGTCTCATTTTCAGGGCTCAGTATCACGGTCCAGGAATGAGAATAAGGCTTCGTCATCATACTCTGCGAATTCAGGCAGGGTGAGCTCAGTGTCACCTGGCAGAGTAGAAATTCCCTCATCTATGTTGCTGGCTACCTCGTCTTCACCCGGCGCGATTTCTCATACTCTGAAATCTGGTGGTATGAGGTGCTGATTCATCTTGATCATTGTTAACCTCTCCACATTTTTGGGCGAGAGGCGGCTCCGTTTGGGAGTTACAATGCCACCAGCAGCACTGAAAACACGTTCAGAAGACACGCTTGCGAGTGGGCAAGACAAGTAGTTTAAAGCCAGGTTGGTGAGCTGTGGCCACAATTCTTTTTTCCCATGCCAATACGCCAATGGGTCAGAATTAACATAGACCTCTGTTGAGTCATTCAGATAGTCCTTCACCATCGACTCAAGGTCCTCATCCAAGGTTCCTCCACTTTGCTTAGCTCTTGCTGTGCCTCTGACCTTTTGAGAACCAAACCCACGCAGAGCTAGCCAATCCTCTTCAGCCTCCAATGTTTCTGTTGTGTCTGGTGCAGATGATCCGGTTGCCGGTGTCTTTAACGGCTGAGAGGTCACTTGTGCCACAGGTGCAGAAGTGGATTGTTTTGACTGGGGATGGCCTGCTGATGTACTGCCATTTCCTTCAATTTTCAGCAGTTCTCTTTCAAACCTCTTGGCTGACAAGGCTAGCCAATGTTTGTACTTTGGAACATGTTCATCATCAAAAGGAAAGAATGCTTGGCCTGCCAGCGCCTTTTTGTAGCGTGGATCCAGAATAGTAGCACAAATGTAATGCTCTTCTGAGTGGATCGTTTTAAGACGTTCATCACCTTGTAGGAGCTCTAATAATTTCTCAGCACAGAACAAAAGAGTCTTGGTTTTTTACAACTTTTTCAAACACAGAACACACCTCCTTCAGTTGGTCCTCCAGCATGTACAACAATGGGATAGCTTTTCCCAAATTACAGTCCTCCTTGCTGACTGCACGCGTGAAGAACTCAAAAGGACGAAGCATGTGTGTCAGGCTTTGAACTATGTTCCATTGCGCCGCACCCATCCTCAGGTCCTCTGTACCCTCTGTCAAGAAATATTGATCGAGTACCGTATACTGCTCATACAGACGCTCAAGCATGTAGAAGGTTGAGTTCCAACGTGTTACCACCTCCTGGATGAGTGCTTTCACTGGCATTTGACGTTGATATAGCAGGCTCCTCAGCTGCTTCCGGGCCTTAAAAGAATGGCTGAAATGGTTGCACATTTTTCGGCAGGTGTCCAATACTCTGTACGCTGCACTGCCTTTATTACCCAAGAATTTTTGGACAACCAGGTTTATACAGTGCGCCGAACACGGCACTCTGAAATAGTTACCCTTCCTCATGGCCTTAACTATATTGGCGCCATTGTCCGTGGAAACATAACCAACCTGGCGTTTTAGTGGGGACAGCCAGTTAAGGACCTTTGTGTTAAAGACATCCAAAATGTTTTCTGCTGTGTGACGTTTCTCCAAACCAAACATGGCTAGTGTTGCATGTTTCCGAGCAGCTTTAAAAACAATGTCCGTGTCAACACCTGTGTTTAGCTTTACTTTAGCCCCTGAAAAAGAGACCCAGTGTGCAGTGATGCACATGTAATCAGCGCCTGCGCCACTGGTCCACATGTCTGTTGTCAGATGTATAGTGTGAACAGCACTTTTCTGCAAAGCTGCCCCAATCACCTTCAGAACATCTTCATGTAGTGCTGGAACCGCAACTCGGGCAAAATAGAACCGGCTAGGAACCTTCCATCTAGGGCAGAGCTCTGCCACTAATTCTAGAAAACCAACCCCTTCTACAAAAGAAAAAGGGAGAAGGTCCAGAGCTAGCAATTTAGCCAGCTTAGTGTTATACAGACGCGTCAGTAGGTGGTTGCGTTCATATTGCGCTTCTGTAAACAACATCTTTTTAATGTTGCCCTGGACCAAGGATTTACGGGATGATGATGATATCTTCGACCCAGTTACGCTCGCTGATGAACTTTTCCGCATTGATGTCTCACTCTCTCCCACACTCTTAGTGTGCCTCACATGGGGTGTGCTGCTGACAGGGGTACTGGGTTAAAGTGAAGTGTTTGAATCGTCTTCTTCCTCCTCGTCATCATCAGATGAAAAATCAACGTTTTCATTACGTGCAATTCCGGCTTCCTTGACCGCCTCTAGGTGCGGAAGCCATTGGACAGGGTGCGCTCTCCTAAGATGACCTCTCTGGGCTCCGGTACCATAGTTGGTACCAAACTTACCACGAATAACTCGAAGCTTACAAATGCTACAAATGGCTACGTTTTCCATTTTTGGGCAAACACTAAAGAAGTCCCAAACTGGAGACTTGAAATGTCTTTGGGGGCCGGAGGAGGCGGCGATACTGGTGGTGGTGGTCCTGCTGCTAATGCCAGATGAAGTGGAGGATGTGGATTGCCGAACTTCAGTACGTTTTGCACTTTCACCACCACGAATTGAGGTCGAGGTGGATGGAGGTCCCTTCTTGCGAGGAAGAAATATGGAAGCGGTAGGTGTTGGTGTACTAGTTAACTCCAAATGTAATGATTGTTGTGTTTCCATTTCCATTGCCTCCTCGTCGACATCATCATCATCACGCTCAGCAGCTTCTCGGGATAGGGTCAAAATGTCTCTTTGCTGCATGCCCGCTCGGGCTGCAGTGACCTTTATGATGACTGGATCGTCGTCGTGAAGGGCTTCATCAGCAGCAGCAGTATGCGTCACTTCTTGTTGAGCCTCATCACACTCCATAGGTATGAGTTTTTCGACGACCTTCCTTTTACGCTTAGGTATCTTTGTCAGATCATGGTGTGCCCCACTCTCAGGCTGCCGTGGTGGTACCCATTCGTCATCCAGATCATCACAAGGCGGTGGGCTTGAAGAAGATGTAGACACCAACCTTGATCTTTTCCTTGCTAGGGATGTGGAAGACAATGAATAATCATCAGGAGGAGTGGCTTCCAATGATACCTCGGCTTGATTGTCGATTTCCTGATGTGCCCCTACTTCGGGAGGGACAACTATTGTGGGAACTTGTTGTGACCCTTCATGCACCTCTACTTGCGCATCTCCTTGTGCTGCCTCTCCTTCCACATGTACTTGGGCTTGTACTACTTCCACATGTTGTTGTTGCGGCTGTGGTTGTTCAACACTTGTCAGATGAGTTACAACAACCTGTGTTGATTCAGGGACATTGCTGCTACTTTCTTGCGATGAGCCAACATCACTGGTCGATGGTGATTGGAGAACTACACTGACTGCCTCTGAAGCACTCAAGGGCTTTGACTTAAGTTGGCGTGGTGGTGGAGGCACTGAACCCAATGGAGCGGGGGTGCTGCTCCCAGCTTGGTCCCCAGCAGATCCTGCTGCTGCAGGCGTACTTTTTTTTTTGCTCCCAAAAAACGTGGCGGTTGGCACACCAGCCTCCTTGGTAACTTGCTTCTTCTGCTCCTTACTAGCAACTTTCTTGCTAGAGGAGCTACGGACACCTTTTTTTGGGGCCATCTTCTTCAGAGCAGGTCAGACAGCAGGCCGCAGTTGCACGAATTGTAGAGTTGTTTGAGGCCAGACGTGACGTCGCGTGACGTTATGCTGCACACACACACCGCTGCAGGACTTCTTCCTGGCACTGGTGGTTCTCTTGAGTCTTGTGCACCTAAAAACCCAGAAAAATCAGCACGATCCCATTCCATCCATGCCCTCCATGATGTTTAAGTTCAAGACACCCGACAGAAAGACTAGGCCCATGCTAGACTCAAATACCCCTGGTGAAAAGGCCACAAGTACAGCCCCAAAAAGAGAAAATCACTGAAAAATCAGCACAATCGCATTCCATCCATGCCCTCCATGATGTTTAAGTTCAAGACACCCCACAGAAAGACTAGGCCCATGCTAGACTCAAATACCCCTGGTGAAAAGGCCACAAGTACAGCTCCAAAAAAAAGAAAATCACTGAAAAATCAGCACAATCCCATTCCATCCATGCCCTCCATGATGTTTAAGTTCAAGACAGCCCACAGAAAGACTAGGCCCATGCTAGACTCAAATACCCCTGGTGAAAAGGCCACAAGTACAGCCCCAAAAAACGAAAAATCACTGCAAAATCAGCACAATCCCATTCCATCCATGCCCTCCATGATGTTTAAGTTCAAGACAGCCCACAGAAAGACTAGGCCCATGCGAGACTCAAATACCCCTGGTGAAAAGGCCACAAGTACAGCCCCAAAAAACGAAAATCACTGAAAAATCAGCACAATCCCATTCCATCCATGCCCTCCATGATGTTTAAGTTCAAGACACCCGACAGAAAGACTAGGCCCATGCTAGACTCAAATACCCCTGGTGAAAAGGCCACAAGTACAGCCCCAAAAAACGAAAATCACTGCAAAATCAGCACAATCCCATTCCATCCATGCCCTCCATGATGTTTAAGTTCAAGACAGCCCACAGAAAGACTAGGCCCATGCTAGACTCAAATACCCCTGGTGAAAAGGCCACAAGTACAGCCCCAAAAAACGAAAATCGCTGAAAAATCAGCACAATCCCATTCCATCCATGCCCTCCATGATGTTTAAGTTCAAGACACCAGACAGAAAGACTAGGCCCATGCTAGACTCAAATACCCCTGGTGAAAAGCCCACAAGTACAGCCCCAAAAAACGAAAATCACTGAAAAATCAGCACAATCCCATTCCATCCATGCCCTCCATGATGTTTAAATTCAAGACAACCCACAGAAAGACTAGGCCCATGCAAGACTCACTACCCCTGGGCATAAAGGTTGAAAAGTAGGCAAAATGGTTGCAGGCCTAACAACAAGGCCTGCATTCAAAATGGCCACTTGCCTCCCAGCACATGGCCAGGGCCTGTAGCGGCACTCAAAATGGCCCCCAGCCACATGGCCTGTCCCTCCCCATGAACACCCCCAAAACATCGAAAGACACTGCAAAATCAGCACAATCCCATTTCATCCATGCCCTCCATGATGTTCAAGTTCAAGACAACCCACAGAAAGACTAGGCCCATGCTAGACTCTAATACCCCTGGTGAAAAGGCCACAAGTACAGCCCCAAAAAACGAAAATCACTGAAAAATCAGCACAATCCCATTCCATCCATGCCCTCCATGATGTTTAAGTTCAAGACAGCCCACAGAAAGACTAGGCCCATGCTAGACTCAAATACCCCTGGTGAAAAGGCCACAAGTACAGCCCCAAAAAACGAAAATCACTGAAAAATCAGCACAATCCCAATCCATCCATGCCCTCCATGATGTTTAAATTCAAGACAACCCACAGAAAGACTAGGCCCATGCAAGACTCACTACCCCTGGGCATAAAGGTTGAAAAGTAGGCAAAATGGTTGCAGGCCTAACAACAATGCCTGCATTCAAAATGGTCACTTGCCTCCCAGCACATGGCCAGTGCCTGTAGCAGCACTCAAAATGGCCCCAAGCCACATGGCCTGTCCCTCCCCATGAACACCCCCAAAAATCGAAAAACACTGCAAAATCAGCACAATCCCATTCCATCCATGCCCTCCATGATGTTTAACTTCAAGACAGCCCACAGAAAGACTAGGCCCATGCTAGACTCAAATACCCCTGGTGAAAAGGCCACAAGTATAGCCCCAAAAAACGAAAATCACTGAAAAATCAGCACAATCCCAATCCATCCATGCCCTCCATGATGTTTAAATTCAAGACAACCCACAGAAAGACTAGGCCCATGCAAGACTCACTACCCCTGGGCATAAAGGTTGAAAAGTAGGCAAAATGGTTGCAGGCCTAACAACAATGCCTGCATTCAAAATGGCCACTTGCCTCCCAGCACATGGCCAGTGCCTGTAGCAGCACTCAAAATGGCCCCAGCCACATGGCCTGTCCCTCCCCATGAACACCCCAAAAATAGAAAAACACTGCAAAAATCAGCACAATCCCATTCCATCCATGCCATCCATGATGTTTAACTTCAAGACAGCCCACAGAAAGACTAGGCCCATGCTAGACTCAAATACCCCTGGTGAAAAGGCCACAAGTACAGCCCCAAAAAACAAAAATCACTGAAAAATCAGCACAATCACATTCCATCCATGCCCTCCATGATGTTTAAGTTCAAGACACCCCACAGAAAGACTAGGCCCATGCTAGACTCAAATACCCCTGGTGAAAAGGCCACAAGTACAGACCCAAAAAACGAAAATCACTGAAAAATCAGCACAATCCCAATCCATCCATGCCCTCCATGATGTTTAAATTCAAGACAACCCACAGAAAGACTAGGCCCATGCAAGACTCACTACCCCTGGGCATAAAGGTTGAAAAGTAGGCAAAATGGTTGCAGGCCTAACAACAATGCCTGCATTCAAAATGGCCACTTGCCTCCCAGCACATGGCCAGGGCCTGTAGCGGCACTCAAAATGGCCCCCAGCCACATGGCCTGTCCCTCCCCATGAACACCCCCAAAAATCGAAAAACACTGCAAAATCAGCACAATCCCATTCCATCCATGCCCTCCATGATGTTTAAGTTCAAGACAACCCACAGAAAAACTAGGCCCATGCTAGACTCAAATACCCCTGGTGAAAAGGCCACAAGTACAGCCCCAAAAAACGAAAATCACTGAAAAATCAGCACAATCCCATTCCATCCATGCCCTCCATGATGTTTAAGTTCAAGACAGCCCACAGAAAGACTAGGCCCCTGCTAGACTCAAATACCCCTGGTGAAAAGGCCACAAGTACAGCCCCAAAAAACGAAAATCACTGAAAAATCAGCACAATCCCAATCCATCCATGCCCTCCATGATGTTTAAATTCAAGACAACCCACAGAAAGACTAGGCCCATGCAAGACTCACTACCCCTGGGCATAAAGGTTGAAAAGTAGGCAAAATGGTTGCAGGCCTAACAACAATGCCTGCATTCAAAATGGCCACTTGCCTCCCAGCACATGGCCAGTGCCTGTAGCAGCACTCAAAATGGCCCCAGCCACATGGCCTGTCCCTCCCCATGAACACCCCAAAAATCGAAAAACACTGCAAAAATCAGCACAATCCCATTCCATCCATGCCCTCCATGATGTTTAACTTCAAGACAGCCCACAGAAAGACTAGGCCCATGCTAGACTCAAATACCCCTGGTGAAAAGG
This sequence comes from Lissotriton vulgaris, assembly GCF_964263255.1. Classification (NCBI taxonomy): domain Eukaryota; kingdom Metazoa; phylum Chordata; class Amphibia; order Caudata; family Salamandridae; genus Lissotriton; species Lissotriton vulgaris. Next base: position 33,801 of record NW_028254226.1, on the reverse strand, counting down.
CCACAAGTACAGCCCCAAAAAACAAAAATCACTGAAAAATCAGCACAATCACATTCCATCCATGCCCTCCATGATGTTTAAGTTCAAGACACCCCACAGAAAGACTAGGCCCATGCTAGACTCAAATACCCCTGGTGAAAAGGCCACAAGTACAGACCCAAAAAACGAAAATCACTGAAAAATCAGCACAATCCCAATCCATCCATGCCCTCCATGATGTTTAAATTCAAGACAACCCACAGAAAGACTAGGCCCATGCAAGACTCACTACCCCTGGGCATAAAGGTTGAAAAGTAGGCAAAATGGTTGCAGGCCTAACAACAATGCCTGCATTCAAAATGGCCACTTGCCTCCCAGCACATGGCCAGGGCCTGTAGCGGCACTCAAAATGGCCCCCAGCCACATGGCCTGTCCCTCCCCATGAACACCCCCAAAAATCGAAAAACACTGAAAAATCAGCACAATCCCATTCCATCCATGCCCTCCATGATGTTTAAGTTCAAGACAACCCACAGAAAAACTAGGCCCATGCTAGACTCAAATACCCCTGGTGAAAAGGCCACAAGTACAGCCCCAAAAAACGAAAATCACTGAAAAATCAGCACAATCCCATTCCATCCATGCCCTCCATGATGTTTAAGTTCAAGACAGCCCACAGAAAGACTAGGCCCATGCTAGACTCAAATACCCCTGGTGAAAAGGCCACAAGTACAGCCCCAAAAAACGAAAATCACTGAAAAATCAGCACAATCCCAATCCATCCATGCCCTCCATGATGTTTAAATTCAAGACAACCCACAGAAAGACTAGGCCCATGCAAGACTCACTACCCCTGGGCATAAAGGTTGAAAAGTAGGCAAAATGGTTGCAGGCCTAACAACAATGCCTGCATTCAAAATGGCCACTTGCCTCCCAGCACATGGCCAGGGCCTGTAGCGGCACTCAAAATGGCCCCCAGCCACATGGCCTGTCCCTCCCCATGAACACCCCAAAAAATCGAAAAACACTGCAAAATCAGCACAATCCCATTCCATCCATGCCCTCCATGATGTTTAACTTCAAGACAGCCCACAGAAAGACTAGGCCCATGCTAGACTCAAATACCCCTGGTGAAAAGGCCACAAGTACAGCCCCAAAAAACGAAAATCACTGAAAAATCCGCACAATCCCAATCCATCCATGCCCTCCATGATGTTTAAATTCAAGACAACCCACAGAAAGACTAGGCCCATGCAAGACTCACTACCCCTGGGCATAAAGGTTGAAAAGTAGGCAAAATGGTTGCAGGCCTAACAACAATGCCTGCATTCAAAATGGCCACTTGCCTCCCAGCACATGGCCAGTGCCTGTAGCAGCACTCAAAATGGCCCCAGCCACATGGCCTGTCCCTCCCCATGAACACCCCAAAAATCGAAAAACACTGCAAAATCAGCACAATCCCATTCCATCCATGCCCTCCATGATGTTTAACTTCAAGACAGCCCACAGAAAGACTAGGCCCATGCTAGACTCAAATACCCCTGGTGAAAAGGCCACAAGTACAGCCCCAAAAAACAAAAATCACTGACAAATCAGCACAATCACATTCCATCCATGCCCTCCATGATGTTTAAGTTCAAGACACCCCACAGAAAGACTAGGCCCATGCTAGACTCAAATACCCCTGGTGAAAAGGCCACAAGTACAGACCCAAAAAACGAAAATCACTGAAAAATCAGCACAATCCCAATCCATCCATGCCCTCCATGATGTTTAAATTCAAGACAACCCACAGAAAGACTAGGCCCATGCAAGACTCACTACCCCTGGGCATAAGGGTTGAAACGTAGGCAAAATGGTTGCAGGCCTAACAACAAAGCCTGCATTCAAAATGGCCACTTGCCTCCCAGCACATGGCCAGGGCCTGTAGCAGCACTCAAAATGGCCCCCAGCCACATGGCCTGTCCCTCCCCATGAACACCCCCAAAAATCGAAAAACACTGCAAAATCAGCACAATCCCATTCCATCCATGCCCTCCATGATGTTTAAGTTCAAGACACCCCACAGAAAGACTAGGCCCATGCTAGACTCAAATACCCCTGGTGAAAAGGCCACAAGTACAGCCCCAAAAAAACGAAAATCACTGAAAAATCAGCACAATCCCATTCGATCCATGCCCTCCATGATGTTTAAGTTCAAGACACCCCACAGAAAGACTAGGCCCATGCTAGACTCAAATACCCCTGGTTAAAAGGCCACAAGTACAGCCCCAAAAAACGAAAATCACTGAAAAATCAGCACAATCCCAATCCATCCATGCCCTCCATGATGTTTAAGTTCAAGACAACCCACAGAAAGACTCAGTCCACCCACCACTGAGTACCCCTGGGCAAAAGGCCCCAAAACAGCCCAAAAATCGAAAATTCCAAAATTTTAGTTGCAGCAACTGTAATGCCCCAACAAACTTACTTGTAAAATTTCTAATCCAACAGTGATCCAAAGAAAGTCAAAAAGCCCTCAAATCCAAACATCCAGCAGCATCCACAAAAAGTAATCCTTCCAGCTCCAGATCCAAATGAAAAGTGACCAGGAGATGGACAAAGCACTGGGAGGAGCCTGCTGGACAGGAACAGGAAGTTGAAGACTGTGGGGCACTTCCTTCCTCCCACCCCCCTCCCCCCCTCCCCAAAATGGACTCCTCGCTAAAAAAGTGCAGGCAAATGTCAACCTAAGGAGTTATTCAGATAAAAATCATCATTTCAAGAAGGTTTATGCTGCTTGCTGGTGGATTTCTTGTGCAGAATTGCAAATTTAATATTTTCGCTTGTGCGAGATTGTTGCTGCTCGCCGCATCTCAAATCTCGCAATTGCGAAGTACTGCGAGACGTGATCTCGCCGTACTCGCGTTGACAAACTCTCGCTGTGCAAGTTGGCAAGCCGCGATGATGTAATCGCGCTCGCCAAATCCCGCGGGATCACACAGCATGATCCAAAATGGCGCAGCTCTCGCAAAATATCGAGAAAAACAACTCGGTAAACGATGATAAACGCCGCGCGCCGCAAAAATTGTATCACCAACGCCGCGCGCCGCAAAAAAAAATCCGCTGCGTGCAAATTTGCGGATTTTGCGGGAAATTCGCAAATCTTGCGGATTGCGAATTTCCCGAAAATCCGCAAAATCCGCGAGCGTAACGGATTTTCCGCCCATGCTTAACAGAGACCCCCACCGAGCCCCCACCGCCGCACATCCCCCTGCCGCACACATACACACACGAGCGCGCACACACACACACAAGCGCACCCCCTCACCCCCCTCCAACTAAGCCCCTCTTACCGCCATTCTAAATTTCTGCAGCCTCCGCGGGGCTCTCCCTCGGGCATGGGAGCCCCGCGTCACCAGCACTTCTTCTCTCCGTGGCACTCCGTGGGCACGTGTACGGGCTTCCGAAGACGGAAGTCCCGCCCCACAGAAGGTTTCGGTTTCGCTCACGTCTTAGTTAGGTCTCGCTACGGCGAACGAGCTATGCCATTTTCCGGGACAGCTTCCTAGCAGAGTGGTATATCAAAGGGGGTGATTCTAGTTAATGTGTATTGCCACTTATACAGTAAAAGAATATTGTTATGAGCGTTCCTACATCCGATCGCATGCCTGCCTTCTAACGCAAGAATTCTGCTAAAGGGGAGTTGGCGGTTGTAGCGTGACCGGTGGGCAATAGGTAAATTGCCCCCTTCGCCCATCCACAACACAGTCACATAGTCACAAACACACACCTTCGCGTGCAGGCAGTGACGCGCCAACGCAGATAGTGCGGGCTGCGGAGCGCTAGCATCCCCAAACTGAATGAAAGCGAATGAGTGTATATGCATTCTAAGGTCACATCATGTACTGTTGGCAATATCTAAGGAACATTTTAATTCCCGCATCCAGGTGCATGCCCCCTCCTCCTCGGCCTCGTGGCCCGTTTCCTGTGTTTGCACAACTGGGTTCACGTGATGGGTTCGTTCACATCGGGCGAGAAGTGCGTGCACGTGGCGGCATGGGTGAGGTATGTGTGTGTGGCTTGCATACGAAGTATGTTTGGATTTGTGGAGATGCAGTGTTCAGACTGACTCCATGCAGAGCTGTTTGTTGTTTGTGTTGTGTAGCTTTACAAGGTGTAATGGTTTGGGTGTACGTAACATATATCGTCATACACACAAATATAATTTTTGTTTCTCTGTGAAGAGTGTATTTCTCTGTATACCAGGTGTCTGTTTGTTTCTTTTTTCTCTTACTCTTACAGTACGCAATTTAATATATTCTCCTTTCAATATGTTGTGTGTATATGCATCTCTCTAGTATGGGGGATATTTATTGATGCGTATAAATTATAAGTATTGTTGTGTGTTGATGGGCTTCTCTACGGGCGCCAGGTGTTAGCCATTAATGTTACATTTGCTGTTTGATCTGTGGTGTGTTCCCTGAAATACAAAGTGGCGTCGTTTAGCTGCTTATTCTATGCGAGTTTCATCTATTGCGTGTCCAACACTGGTGTGGGAGGGATTAATCATCTCTGCATTGGGAATGTTTTGAAAATATGTTTCTTAATAATAAATATATGCTTATGAACAATATGTTGGTTAGCCTGCATGCATACGTGTGTCTGTATGCAGAGACATGCGTATGCCCGATCCAAAATGTGTATTTCTTTATGGTTTTGTGCCTACAGGAGCTACCAAGTGCTGTTTTTCATGCCCATGAACAGTGACCGAAGGGGGCAAACCTTCTCTGGTCACCTCTACACGCCCACGCTGTTCTTGTACCCTTTGGTGGACACTCTGCTGCATGCTATCACAACAAGCTGACGGGCTCGCTTTATCTGCTTATTTACTAGAATATATAGTATTTTAAGAACTAACTCTCTGACTGGTAAACGGTGTCTTTCTACAACACCGTGCTGTCTCTGCAAAACATGGCTCTTTCTGCTGTACACAGGGCCCAGTCTGGCCTGATGCAGTATTGTTGAACGGCAGAATACACCAAGTTTCTGCATTGCACGTCAGATGCTGTCTCGGTTTAACATTATGGGTGTCGAAATTTGATTGGGTTACTCGTCGTTATCTTGTGGAAAGTTTCCGATTTATTTTTTCCGAGTGCCGTCTCAAGTTTGTAGATGTAGATAAGCATTGCTATTTGTGTGTGGTTGACATTCCCTCCAGAGGATCTGTGCCGCCGCAGGAGGCAAGCCCGTCACTGCACATGGCTTACAGTGTAGTATTTTATAGAGAAAGAAATATTGAAGTAATAGCGACGTTTCAACAACTTTTCTGTTATTAACATACTTGAGGTGCCACAGCACAAAGCAGCCCATCTGTTTGAGTTCTTAAATGGTCTGCTTTGAAGTATGGGTGAGGGCACGTTAATGCAGATTTGTTTTGTCTTGAAACTTCTAGTAAGTGATGTAATTTGAACTATACTCATACCGCCGGCAGTTTTTTTATTGAAGATTCTTGGCATCTCATGATTTTGATAGAAGCACTCGGGCGTCTTTTACCTGCATATCTGTCAAGTTCTAAATGCACAAGTAAGCAACTTAACCTGTTTATCAAGGTGTTCTACTCTTGCGACCCATCCTTCAACCTTATAGTATTTCTGAAAAAGCTAACACCTGTTAGTATTTGCCTGGCATCGACTACCTGGTGCACAGTTGGTTCCTGCAGCAGCAGTGTTAACCTGCTATGTTACCTCTTAGGTAAAGTATGATAATTAATATGTCAGCAAGGTGGCTGGACGAGTAAATCCCCTGCTGTTGACATCTGGTGTAATTTGCACATTAGTTTGAATCCCGACATAGGCAAATAGTAATCCCCGTTCTGTAGAGAGTTTAGAAATGACAAAAGTATTGTGGTACAAAATTCTACCCTAAAACATCGTCCATTGTAGTAGGTAATCCATGTGTGCCACGCTTATCTGCGTGACGCCTCTGAGTAAATACTGAGACTTTTGCTGCTACCTGAACCAGGAATTACCTTCACGCCTCGCGGGTCCTGCATCGTCGGAGCTGCCTGCACCGTTCCTGGGATACCGCGCTGCGTGATTGATTGGGCTGCAGGGCTGCGAGCGCAGGGAACCGGGACTCGATCTCCCATGAGTCCCGGCAACCCCGAGGCCGACACACCTGGCCCGCTCTCACTGTCCGCCCCGCCCCACCCTTACTCCTACGTCCTCACGTTTTTAGGTAACAGTGAACCACGCTGCGCTGGAGCGCGCGGGAGCGCCTGTGGCCCTCAGAGGCCCGAGGAGACTGGACTGGGCCTGAACCCTTGGTTGTATATCACTACGTGGAGCACATTTTGAGTAAGTCTACCCTGGTTCATTTTCACCGGTGTTCTAAATCACTTATAAATGTCATTGCTAGTGCTAAGCACAGACACTGTAATGTCAAACAGGACTGGGGGTTTGCTCAATGGAACTTTGGACAATTATTTTACTAAGAATGCCGCTGATGTACCCAAGGAAATTACTCTAGCTGAACGGCGAGCGGAACGCCGTCGTTCCGTAGAAAGCATGAAGAATAGGTCATTGATTGAGTCACCCATGCCAGTTGCTCCCATTATTGAAGGGAGCCTAAACGGCAATGATAGCATAGTTTTATTGGACAGCGTGCCTCCTGTACTTAGAGATTGCACGCCGACATCCAGTACCTGCCCTAATAAAACTGTGAATGGTTCTTTGCCTACTAATCTGACCAGTACCGCCACTGTAACCGAGGCACCTATTACTCCTACACCCGTACCATGTAAAATTATACGAAATAGGGCTAAGAAAATTCAGTCGAATACAAACTACGGCCCCCCCTAAGAAAAAAAGGCGGAAAAGGGGGGAACCACACAAACAAAAGTTGAGTCACTCCGACTTTGGTATAAAGGTAAAGACTATCACTGGGAGTGATAAGGCCCCAATAGGTGCTCCTGAAGGAATTGGCCCAATGCCAGCATCTTCACCCCCCACTCATATAGATAGGGAGGTTAGTATTGATATTCCCCTAGCTGACACTGCCGCAAGTAGTACATAATAATGCTACACTGGATGGCATTGAGTGCATAATTAGGAGCTATTCCCTAACAATCTTAGAGAGATTAAATAAGGTGGAAGAAAGACTAGGGAAAATAGAGCAGGAACTGGGGAAAAAGAAGTCCCTATAAAGGCTGCAGCAACTAACGCTGCGCTAACTATAACTCTGCCTACCCAACCTATTACATCTGCCCCCAACCCTGTATCGAACACAACTCCAGCTACCCCGAAACCCCCCCTTAATAAAAACAATAAGCAACGCAATCCACAGGCTACATTTTCGATAAACAAACCCGAACCGATTCCTGTTACCTCTGTTAGCAGACCACCTAAGGGCCTGGGTAATGCATCTCTGGGGATACCAACAAGGGAGGGGGGAAGTTTCAGGCATACTCGGGGGACACAAAATAGGGCCCCCCTTCCAGAACTTCCACCTGAAGCAGTGCCTTTTGTGGTAGTTCTTACAGGGGTGCCTGAGCTGGAAGAGAACAAACGGGAGGGTTTCGCCCAGCTGAAGAACAAAATCATGCATTGGCTGAGTCTATACAGGCCAATTGCAAGTAATATCAGCGGCGAAATTGTACATGTCCGCCGCCTCCAGTGGTTGGGGGGTAGACCCAAGGATATTGAGGGCGATGTGGTGGTAGTGAATTTTAGAGACCAAAATGCTGTTCATTTTATATTAAATTGGCCCCCAGGGAATGCTAACAACCGCATCATACCCCGACCATTGACATATTTTTATCCAAGATCCGTGGTGTTCCCACCACAGCACCAACTCCCTCAACACCCGCAAATACAAGCTTACTCTAATACTTACCATCCAATCATACAGAATGTCAGGAACCCTCCATATGTGCCTTATTCTGTACCGGTTCCTGATCCCTACGGGTGGAATTTTGTACCTTTAAGGCCCAATACAACCACCAATAGGAGAATGGACCATTTAAAACCATTTACGCCATTGGAGACTACAAATAAGTTCGAGATATTTAATGGGCTGGATGATTGCGATTGAAGTGTTTTTAGTTTAGGGGTTGAGGGAAGTGGAATACATACCTTCAGTATAGAGGGCACTAACAATGGAGCTGATGTGATGGGGATTCCTAGAGACAACACTTTAACTACTGTAACACGCCTAAGTAGTCCGTCGGGAAGAAATGAAGAGGAAGCCCCGATATCGCTTGATAATATACAGAGGTTTATGGGGTGCAATGATCCCTTGGGTTCTATTACTCTTTATGGGAAAGTTTGCTCACAACATAATCAGGCCCAATCGGAACCCTTAAATGATTCTGGGGAGCAGGAATTCCCCGGTTACTGTCATGATCATGTCACTGGACTTATCTTAGGCGACCCGGCAAATGGAGATGAGAGATTGCGGGTAAACTTGGATTCAAGCATTGCCCAAAAAGATAGCTCATCCCCCATGGCACCATGGATGGCACCTACCAACTCCTTGTCTTTAGTCGAACCACTGAATAGGCTCCTGCATCCTCCACCTTTGGGAATACATATTGTTGGGGAAACAAGTGTTCCAGGAAAAGGATATAAGTTAATGAGTTGGAATATCGCAGGGTGGGGTAATAAGGCGGACCGACTTGGCTGGTCGGATTTTGTTACCAAGTTTGATATTCTTTGTCTCCAGGAGACGTGGTGTACTGAAGATATCCTTCTGGATGGCTATGTTGCTTATAACTGTCCAGCCCTGAGTTCCAATATGGGTAGAGCCAGAGGTGGGCTGGTGATTCTACTGTCAGTGAGTCTCCTGGTGCGAGTTAAAACTCACATGATAGTTGGTTCACACTCACAGGTCTTATGGTTGCAGCACAATGGTGGACGGAATGTTTTATTAATCAACCATTATAATAATGAGTTCAACCATTCCAGTTCTTTAATGGTCGATGAACTTGATGCGGCAGTCGACAAATTGTGTGGGCAAACCTGTATCTCCTTTGATATTTTGTAGGGAGGAGATTTTAATATTCATATGTGTCCTTATTCTTTTTTGAGGGTGTGTGGTTTTGGAGGGGAGGATGGGGAGGACCAGGCTCATTTCCTACATACGACCTATGGTGATTCACTTAATACTCTACTGCTTAAATTGGATTTGCTGATATTATCGCCCAAGAAAGATAACAAGGGCAATTTGGTACCAACCTTTGTGGGAAGGAACTCTGCCACTATCACAGATTACCTTATAGCCTTTGCAAGTATAAGTACCTTGTGTAGCACCCCGGACGTTCTAGATTTGGCTCTTAGTGATCATAATTGCCTTACAACGCATCTGTTTATGTGGGGGGAGAAGGCTGGTGTGTCTCATGGAACAGTGGTGGATTTAATCCCGCATAGACCGAATGGTCCTAGGATTAAATGGGGGAGGCATAATGAGGAACAGCTGTTGGTTAAAATCGTGTCTGCATGCCTCCAGGAGGTGGAATGTTGTCTCGAGCCTAATACAGACCTGACAGGTATATTAGCTGGGTTTGACACAATTAATGTGATTACGAAAAAGATCCTGACTAGCAATAAGGTTAAGGGATTAGGGGCTCCTAGAGGGTGGTTTAACAGGGCATGCACAAAATCTCTACAAAATTTAAAAAATGCCCTAGCTCGCAAACCCAGGGACAGGGATGCGGTCAGTTCCCTAAGGCGCACTTACAAATCGCACCTGAATCTAAGGAAACAGGAATTAAGGGAGGAAGCGTGGGACAATATGTCCAAGGCCGCGGAACTCTGGGACACCAAGTTATTTTGGAGTACTGTTAATAGCCCATTCCTACATAATGAGGTATACCCGGTACTCTCTGCCCAAGTAAGCGAGGAAAATTGGGTATCCCACTTTTCTAGTATATTTAATCCAGGTGGAACACCTCTAGATAGAGACAGAGTTGTTGACTCTGGCCTCCTATACCACTCAACATTACAATCATCGAGGTGGATAATGCCATCCTGTGTAGTAAGGGAGGGAAGGCACCCGGCCCTGACGGCCCTGACGGGGTCCCTATCGACCTATATAAAGCAGATGTATTGCTATGGAGCCCCCTGCTGACCAAGATCTTTAACGCTGTTGCTATGGTCTCTGCACCACAGACCTGGGCAGAGTCAACTATTATCCCTATTTATAAAAAGGGAGATAGGGGCGAGGCTAAGAACTACCGCCCTATTTCTCTCCTCGACTCCTCCATGAAAATAATGAGCAGGGTGTTACTGACCCACCTGGAGGAATGGGTTGAAGACAATGGCATCCTTGCGGATTCCCAATTTGGGTTCCGCAACCGGCTAGGCACTATAGAACAGTGCATCAACCTAGACCTTATTATAGGCAAGTATACGCGTGCCAAACAGGGTTCGCTGTTCCTCTGTTTTGCGGACCTTTCAAGTGATTTGGTTGACCATGGTTTACTATGGACAACCTTATTGAATATGTGGGCCCCACCCAAAACTATTCATTTTTTGCATGTCTGTATAGCAATCTGTCTGCTAAGATCTGTTTTGGGCAAATGGGTGAATGTACCTCCAGCATCCGAGTAGGATCCGGCATTAGGCAAGGATGTGTTCTCGCCCCCCTTCTTTTCTCTCTTTTTATTAATGCCATAGAGTCGGAACTGCGTTTAGTTAGTGCCGATGCCCCGTCCGCTGATGGTTTATCAATCCCGGTACTGCTCTACGCAGACGACACGGTCCTCTTATCCAGAACCCCTGTCGGGCTGCAGAGACTCATGGATACATTTTTGGATTTTATTAATGGGAGAAAACTTAAGATTAACAATTCAAAAACTTTTATCTTGTCTTGTGGAAAGAAAGTTAAAAAATTAAGATCATTTTCGTTTAAGGATCAAACGATCCAAGTGGTTGACAAATTTTGCTATCTAGGCATTACTTTTAATAGCGGGGGTATATGGTCTCATGAGATGACCAACGTCGGGGCAAAAATGGGCAAATGTGCATTCGGTATTTTTAAATTTGCATCTAAGTTGGGCTCAAGGCGCATATATGATATGTTGTACATATATCACCATAGATGTGTAGCTCTGGCCCTTTATGGGTCAGGGGTATGGGGACACTGTAATCATAACTTGCTCCAAGTGGAAGAAAATAAATTCATTAAGAAACTCCTCTGTTTACCATCTTCAGCCTCTACCAGTTTGATTCACCAGGAGGTTGGTTTGGAGCATCTATCAGATCTTATTGGCCTCAGACCCCTACTGGTATGGAGGTCTATCTGGCTTAAAGAACAAACCAGTTTTACGAGGAAAATCATCAATGACTGTCTCCACTTGGACAAGTGTAACCTGATTCCCTGGCTCAATTATATTTTCTCTTCATTTAAAGATGTTTTTGAGCTGAATGTCCGTGTAAACCCTTACAGTGCCCCGGACATCCCAAAAAAAGAGTTAAAGCACGTGTATATGAGGGCTAAGGCACAAAAGCGGAGTGTTGCCACCAGCCAGTACTCTACACACCGTTTTTACAATATATATAACCTAGCTGAATCTGGTTTTGCAAAATATCTAAAAATGGTAACTATATGCTCACACCAGTATGTTCTTACTAGACTACGAATGGGGACTGTTCACATGCTTGTTGCTTGTCCGCACATCAAGTTACATACTGTAGCCCAATGCCCTTGTGATGGGACCTCAAAGCAGAGCACTGAGCACTTTCTATTGATTTGCCCTTATTACCTACAATTTCGTATTATCTATTTGAAACCACTTTTTAAAAAATATAAGGTACTTTCTATGAAATCAGCCATGAGCCTTTTATTTGCACTTGATGAACCTGATGTGTGCTTTTTTACTGCTGTATATATTTTAAAATCTGTATCTGTCAGGAAAAGTATGTCTTTTGTAACTTAAAAATGTAATTTGTTAATTGTAAGTTATGTGATGTACTGTATGCACTTTTATGATTATTTTTTTTAAATGATTGAATAAAGTTTTTGAATTGAATTGATAATAAAAATAAAAGTAGGTTGTTTCATTGTGTTTTTGTTCCAATAATGTCATATTGGTGTATTTCTCAAGTAAAGTATGGCTGTTATTTTCCAAAGCAGAACACTGAGCACCTGCTAAGGGAGTCTTTGTGGGCCTAGAAAAACAGTGGGATGAGTTGAATGAGAAGCCGAGCCCAGCCATGACCCGGTTATCTGATGTTGTCAGCCTCATGGCCCTCCTATTTAGAAATGTTTATGAAGGCGCGTTTAGCAACAGGAAATACCCGCGTGCCACGAGGACACTGACCACAGCGCCATGAAATGGAGCTGTGCTCCTGCTATCCGTCTTCTATCGCATTGTTGCTGGTAAATGTTGTTTGAACCATGTTCTTAAGCTCACTGAGCAATTTTCTAAGCCCTTCTTATCTTTCTGGCGAAGGCCTAGCCAGGCAAGGGTGTCAGGGGCTTAGAGCTGACCGAGCCGAGGGTCTGGAATGGCTCATGGCGCACGGGAGTGCACATCAAGGCGCTAAGCAAGCTCCCGAGCAGTTGGAACATACCAAGGTTGTGTTAATATCTTTGAAGTCCAGAACTTCAGGTTGGGGGCTAGGGGGGAGGGGGTGGGGAGGGGCAGAGGTCACTCCCACACAGGTCGGAGTCAGGCACCGTCTTCTCTACCAGGGCAGAATCTTGCACCCTATCCCCAAACTCGCCTCGAGCACCCGAACAAAGGGACGGTCTCGCCCCACACTCCATCCCTCGCCCCACACTCCATCCCTCACCCCACACTCCATCCCTCGCCCCACACTCCATCCCTCACCTAACTCCATCCCTCGCCCCACACTCCATCCCTCGCCCACACTCCATCCCCCTCTCGCCCTCCCTCAATCTCTCTCTCTCGCCCTCCCTCTATCTCGCCCTCCTCCATCTCTCTCTCGCCCTCCCTCTATCTCTCTCCCACCCTCCCTCTATCTCTCTCTCGCCCTCCCTCAATCTCTCTTTCGCCCTCCCTCTATCTATCTATCGCCCTCCCTCTATCTATCTATCGCCCTCACTATCTATCACCACAGCATCACTCGACACCACCACAGCATCACTCAGGGGCACCACAACATCACTATGCGCTACCAAAATGCTTATAAGTACAACAGTAACTTACTATATTATTATAATATAATGTTATTGCCAACATTGCTTAATATTTTGCAACCGCTATCATCTTGCAAATCATCATTATACACAAATACAGACTTTGCTAAAAATGTAATGCAACACTGTCATATACAATGCCAATAACTCAAACTTTAATGCTGCGAGACCTATTGCATTGCAAATGCTTGTTTAAGCTTGTCTGTGCCCTGACAGAAATGAATACAACACGTTCAAAAGACACAAGTTCGATCCCTGTACAGGCCAAGAATTAATTTACGAAGAAGCATGCTATGCTTTCCATTACAATGGGGGGGGCATTGATTTTAAGGTTTTTCAGCTTCTCTGTGCCCTGATAGAAACGAATAACACATCTTTCAAATTAATCTCACACCCTGTTGAACTGGCGCGCAAGTAAACCCAAGGACATTTCAGCTTCATGATTCTATGCTGGGTTTGTGTCCCTATAGCGCCTCGAGCTCAAGGCTAACTTGTTGCAACTTTAAATCTGGGCTGGATATCAGCACAATAGTTTGATCCTATGCACGACTTGGTTAAGGCGGTTTATGTATTTAATTGGTCCCTCAATACAGTGGCAGTTAGAAACAATAGAATCGAATTCACCCAGCTAATTGCCTGAATGGCAGATTAACTCAAGCGGGTGCGTAAGTACATTTCACTGTACTCAATTTACAGACCAGGGAAGGGTGGAGGACTGAAGCAGCATCCAGATTGCAACTGCATGACCGACAAATCAACGCACGTTTCAGCAGTGAGTGTTCAACTCACTGAGCCATCCTCTTAAAACTAACAATACATTATGTAACATGCTGCTGTACAGCAGGTTGTTTGGTGGCATATTCCGATCACAATTGTAACTTTACCCTATACCAGATGTTTCTCCAGCAGCTACAGTTTGAGTTAAGGCTACTATAATAATAAATGCATTTTCTGGAAGGTGAGGCGCTTTTGGTAGACCCTTGGCGGACACTGCTGCAAAAAAAGAGCATTAGAAGGGGTCGATAAATGAATGTAAGCATTTGGGGTGGATATTTCAACGCTCATCAAACAGAATAGCCTCAGGTCTGAACGTGTTAAACCCAGCGCATGTGAGAGTACCTGCACCAGCCTTAGGACTTGGCCTAGATTTCTTCCCAAACGTTCACGTCTCTAGAGATAAATTGATCAAATGAGTAGGCATGACCTGGCTGTCAACTACCTTATGACGCATAGAACGTCTCTTCACTAGACGATTTTTAGTGATATAATCTTACCAAAAAAAATAAAAAATCATACTGTTGACACACTTCTCATGTGTTCACATTACATGACAACTGCTACTCGCAATGGGTGCTGGGGGACAGTCAACCTGACGGAGTTGGGCCCCTTGGGGATATTGGGGGAATGGGTCAGCCTAAGCTATATTATGGGCTACAAGTGTTTGGCAGGTAGCCCCATATACATACAGCCATTTTAAGTACACCGTCATCATTTTGGGGTAGCAACACAGTGGACGGAGTATTATTACATGCAAGTTTCTAAGTGAGGCAGAAGCACCTACTCGTGTAACGATATATCTGTAAGAGACATTAGTTAGCAATAGATTCCTTACCGTAGAATATTCCCATGGTGACGGGATCTGGGAAGCTTTCTGCTTGGCGGTATCCTGCGCGTCGGTAGTTGTCGTTGTGCGGCTCCGCGTCCGTCACTGGTGTCGTACGAGGCCGGGTTACAATACCCCCCCTACGAGCTGGGGGAAGTAAGAGCAACCAGGACAGGGGTCCGGTCAACAAGTAGCGCACCAGGTTCCGATGGCGGTAGTCTAAGATAGCCTGGGCCGAATAGACGAGTATAGTGTCACAAGAGAAGGCCAGTGGACTTGAAACCACTGATCTGTGGACAGGATGGCGTCCACCTGTCAGAGGAAGGCAGGCACACATCCTGGAGCAACCTATGGGGCGCCATGGCTTTAGCAGGTTGCAGGAAAAGACAAGAGGAGCGAGGGCGAGCCGCAGCAAGATGGAAGCCTCTCTTACGGCGTGGCGGAGACTGCACTGCATCACCAAATGCAATGCAGTGCGCGCAACGAAATTCGTTTTATTTATTTATATGTTTCCTTAACTGTTAAAATCCATAATCCATACATTACTACCCCCTACCCTGCCCCTCCCCCTCCCCACGTCACCACCCTGAAGGAACTCCTACTGCCGACCGTGGCTGAGTGCAGGGGTTATTGCAGAGGCCGCCCCCAACGGGGTCTAGAGAGCTGGCACCATAACCAACGCAGAGCCCCTGAAAAACTGGTTTTTGGTGCACTGAGGCACCCAGAAGCGGGAGAAGAGCCCGTGCCCCCGCGTCATCTGGCAGGAAGGCACCGACTCCCCCCTGGTCAATGGGGAGGTGAGCAGGATACAAACCCTCCAATAGGGGAGTCTGCCAGCTCGGCCGGAAGGACACGGGGGATAAAAGTGCTGCTCCCCCATGTAGAGCCTATCTTCGTGGAGTAGGGGAGCAGCAGCGGCACAACAAGAATTTTGTCCCACCCACCCACGCCTAAGTAACAGCGATGTCGCAGTGCTGAGAAGAAGGCAAGGCTATGGCGGAGAGCTACAAGGATAATGGTTGGTACAGAGGCACACCGAAGGGCGGTGTGCCGGAATAGGACCACTCACCTTCGGATGCCTCACGGCTGGGTGAGTTGGCCTAAAGGCGGTGTGTAGGACCGCTCACTTTGGGATGCCTCACGGCTTGGCGAGTTGGCCTACAAAAAGGGGGTGCAAACGGAGACGCCGCTCGCAGCCCAGCCCCTGCCGGAAGCAGGGCACAAAACAGTCCAACAAGGTAGCGAGTTGTGGCCTTTCTCCGGGGACAGAAGCTACCCCCGCGCAAAGAGAGCGCAAATCCAACAGTACAAAGAGATGACCCAGAAAGGATAAGAAACAAGACAAGCATCCAAATGAGCTAACCAACGAACTGTCAGTCCAATTTAATAATTGGTGATGTACATAAGATTTATGACCGATATTACGTATGACAAATGCATATGATTTATGACGCCAATATGACAGTCCTACGACGATGATTTATGTCCATGGCATGCAAATCATGCCAAAGTATATCCATGTATTCATGTATTCCTAATGAAACTGTGGCCAACAAATGACAACTACAAACACACATGCATGTTGGCTTGTTCATTCTAAGGAATACAGTGGCGAAATGTAGCATGTACTCTGGAGTGGGCACAGTGCGGGGGTTATACAAGCCCAGAATGCAAAATAATTGTTGCAAAGAAAGGCTATTGCTAATTTAACATAACATGGAGCAATTTGTCAGCACTGCAGATAACAGTTGCTAACTTGGAATACAACCTCAGTATGTGGCATCACTATAGAAACCGCCCATTTGGCGTGTTTGGTATTGGTCTCTCCCTTGAAACTGTGCTTCTAACTTTTCCTGGCAGGGCCTCGGCCTACAGGAGCTGCACGCAACGTTTATGCTATCCCCAGTGGCCTCTCATTACCCCTCTGACCATAACACAGACATACCAGGTTTTCCTTTCAGGTATGCAAACATCAAGCTTGGGATTGTGGCATCATAAATGAACTTGTTGGAGTTCATAAGACAGACCCTTGGAAGAAAGCTAAGGTTCCCGATTTGTGAGGTGAGTCTCAAAGTGACAGTTAAAACCACTGGGGATGGCAGATGTTTGTGGATCATTAAGAGAAAATTAGATGAACCTACAGGTAGAAAGTAGGGCTTAGAAAAGGAGACCAAGAGATGCGGTATGGCTGATGAGTGATTTCATGGTAGAGAATGATTCAGAGTCAGCGGTCCTTTAACTCTTGAAGAACAATAAACAGTCTATTGGATTCGGTTAAGTGGCATCTTTATACAGCCTCTAGGAGATTTCAACACATGTGGATGCTGTAACAAATCTTGGACAACCATAGACCTGTATATTTGCTGTCACCAGTCATATAAATGGAGGAAACCTTGCACGCTTTCAGTCTGGCGGGGAACCACTAAAGCAGATAGCCAGACCAATAGTGGCTGTTACCGGGCAGTAGTGGTGGGTGGTGGTTTAAAAAAAAATAGAAGGTGGGAAATAAAGACAAAAAATGCCAATTATCTTCTTGGCGGTTGCCTATCCTCTGTCATTTCCGATCGATGAAGCAGGAAGCACCCAGGCTTCCGACTCCCCTAGCCAATCATGACGCTGCGTTACAGCAACGTTGTGTTTGGTCTGAGCCCCGGGGTTTAGCACTCAGAGAAGGATTGGGAGGCGGTGCATGTTCTCCAGCCTGGCTGTAGAATGCATCCAGTGGAGAACATGCAAAGTGTGCAAGGCGGTTTTGGCAGCCTACCAAACCATCATGCACACTTAAGAGAGTGCCCACTAGTAGCAGCTATTTCTGGGCAGTAGTGATAAGGAGGGGGAGCTGAAAAAAGAAAAAAAGAAAAGAGGAAAACAAAAAAGAAAAAAATATCACTTAACTCCCCAGCGGCAACCTCTCCTCCTTCCTGTTCGGTTAATGAAGCAGGAAGCACCCAGGGTCCCGACTCCCCTAACAAATCACAACACTGCATTACAGCAACGTTATGATTGGTCTGGGCCCCGTGATTCGATACTCAGAGAGGGACTGGGAGGCTGTGCATGATCTCCACCCAGGCTCTACAATACAGCCGGTGGAGAACATGCAAAGTGAGCATCACGGTTTGGCCAGCCCAAGACGGCCGGCCAAACCGTCATGCACACTTAAGAGAGTGCCCACCACTCCGCCCCATGCTCTCTGGGTAGCACAGCTCCACCCCACCCTCCCGCACCATTATATAGCCAATAATGAAAAATAAAATGATAACATCATTATTATCATTTAATTTTTTCTGTGGGGTGACGCTTGGAGTTCTGGACTTTTTGGTTCCGTCCAGAGGTGTCAGGGATAACACCCGAAGACCCCGGAGTTCTACCTGTCTCGGTGCACAAATAAACAGAAACACGGGCTTCTCGATGGTGGCGTCAAAGACCAAAGGTTTATTACTGCAGGGACACAGAAGTCACAGAAACTACACACGGGCAGTATCTAGGAGCCTGTTCGATTTGTACAAGAAGGGTTGCTCCTTATATACTAAATATTGGCCTTCAGGCAAATTCTTTACATGCTGGTACATTCCCAAACCTTTGTGTCCTAAACAATAAATATTTGGCGTTGCACAGGAATCGTCGATAATATCTGATGTCAAACATTACGAAGAGGGGTTCCCACTATTCCATCACAATCCCATGTCAACATTTCATTCAAGAGCCGGACCGCCTCATCGTAAATTTCGTTACCTCCCCCTAATAAAGGTCCAGAAAGAAAGAAACAGGGCCAGGTGTAGGAGATAGAAAGGCAGGATAAGAGATGTTTGTGGGTTGTAAATGGGCAAGGCTACCAGCTTCGGCCGCCTAATCATGATCAGGCCAACGAACACGAGAACCAGTGTAGCAGGACTGGCCTCAGGCAGAGGAGGCAGCCTTTGTTGAGTCATGCAGCCACAGCGTGTTCTGTTCTAAGGTGCACGTGTCACTAGAGAGGTGAATCTCCGGCTAAGCCTACGTGTCCTTAATCGAAATGAAGAAATCAGAGGTCATTGCGTGTCCATTGTCTATGTGAGGGCAAGAAACACAAAATGGCTGCCATGATCTAAGATGGATGCCATGGGTAGATTAGAAATGTGTTTGTAACAGGAGTACTCTTGCTCGTAGCACAGCGAAAACACCAGGATATGCTAAATGGACCATTTGCGGTTCACTGATACCAAAATTATGTATTTACGACAATGTTGAAAACACGGGTTCAAATCGTCACGGAACCTCAGACCCTCCTTTTGCCCTTACATAGGCAATTACTCAGTCTATGTCAGAATCTAGTTCTATGCTCATCAGGTCAGTGACATGCTGTTGTATCATCATCCTTTCTCGCGCCTTTTCTCCAAACGCAGGTGGTTTTCTAAAACAGGTTGCAGCACAGAGACTACACAGAGCGGGACCACACTGGATAATCAGGCAACACGAGAACAGGAATATTAAGATGACACCAATGACCATCAGAACCTTCCATCCCCACGCTGATATCAGAGTCCAAAACCACTCCATGAAGGACCAGTTTCCCTTGTCTACATGGATAGAGTCGGAAATCTTGTGTTGCTTAGAGATCGCCTCATAAACAGTTGGAGCATTATTGGGAATAAAGACACAGCAGCTCGATTGGATCATTCTGCATACCCCACCTCGATCTGCAAGTATCACGTCTAGAACCATACGGTTCTGCAACGTCATGAGTCGATCCGCCTGAAGCTCAGCTGTCAAGTTGCTAAGGGCACCAGCAGTTTCGGTAATAGTAGATTCAACTACCCGTGTTAGTTGACGTATGTTTCTACTATTGGCCATAGGCCCCCAGAACGGAAGGAAACCTTTGAAGAAGTCTCCAGCTTCCTGACCAGCGGTATCTTCCTTGCTGAAAACACCTCTTGCTACTCTGGTCTTGTGATAATCAGAAGAAGCAGTGTATGTTGGAGGCAACAATCGAGCAATATAACATGAACCTGAAAAGTCAGCAGGCAACCACGTATACGCTCTGTCTTGACAGATGAAGTAGGTACCCCTAGCAGTAAGGAAGGCAGGGGAAGAGTTAGACGGAAACACATAGGTCTCAATGCACTCACTCCTCCCCAGCTGAGCTCTCGGATTTCTCCCATTTCCTTGCAAACAGACCTGACCTCGGTGAGGCACGACCCAGATTGGAGTTGAGCTTTTACGCTTGCTTTCTCCCAAACTAAGGCGATACTCTGAAGAGTTCCAACTCAAATATACTTGTAATTCATCTCTAGGGTAAGATGGAGTATTATTGACGTCTCTAATCATGTCAATAATTCCCTGAACTAAAGCTTTGTTGACAGAGTTATATTTAGTGGAACGTGGTGGACGCGGAGGATAGGTTTCAAGGGCATAAGCAAAAATGGTCTGAAGGGCCTGGAATGATCCATTATAGCTAAAAGGCAAAACCAAGTAGGGAATGCCTTTATCCATAGTGTGGGGTATCAAGCCACACACCCAGCAGTCTGTAGTGTTAACTACCAGTTGGTGTTGGTGCAAGAGCTGTACAAATGTGTTATTAATGAATTCTGAGCGTCGAGCTTGCTCATGTTCAGGAAACGAGTGAAAAGAGTGCACAGAAGAAACAGTAGAAGTAGCAGGATCCAGGGGAGGTACTGTAGTTACTGGCATAAAAATCAAATTCACACCAAAGACGATTCCACCCACCAATGTTATCAAAACAATTAAAAATGTAATAGCACATTGCATTAAAAAGCATTTGCTGTGGAGAATTCTGTAAAGTCTATTTCTGCGAACATAAATCACATTTTCTTGTTGCAGCTCAGGAAGCTCCATCTTCTACAATCCGCTCGCGACCACTGATGATGTGTACGTAGATGAAAATGCCTCTATCAGCCCTGGGAGTTCCCAGAACTAACAGAAAGATCGACCTTGTGTCTGACCCCCGCAGATTCAACTAAGCACACAGCCACGACCCTACGGCTACCCAGACGGCAAGGCAATTTAAAACAATAGAAACAATAGCAAACTTCCTGGCTGAAGGCAAAAGTGTCAAAATTCAAATATTACAATAGGCAGTTTCCTGTTTTATTTGTCCATATTGCGAGACCGTAAATTGTATCTCAGTTTTGCAGGAGCTGTTTGATCTGGAAACAGTGTCTCATCAGCAGAGGTTACAATGTTCAAGTTCGCAGAAGGCAAAGTTTCTTCTGATGCAGAGGGCAGGTGTTCAGAAGTCAAAGAAGTAGTTTCAGGAGGAAAGCTAGAGTTTGATGTGTCAGTTATCAATTTGGCATCGCTGAAAGGGATAAACCTGGGCGTTCGCTCAAACTCAGAGGCACCAATTCCCTTCTTCACCCAGTTATCATAAGGAAGCGGCAGGGGCACACGTTTGACGTGCGTCGTGTGTATCCAGTTCTTGCGGCCAGCCACTCGAATAGCAGTTCTCGTTGCTAGCAGTACTTGATAGGGGCCGACAAATCTGGGTTGAAGGTTCTTCGTCCTCGTAAAGTTCCGCACAACAACGTGGTCGCCAGGTTTCAGCTGATGACCTGGACTCTCCGGTGGCTTTGGCAATGCGTCGAAAACCTGTTGGTGAATAAGACTCAATTTAGCAGTCAAGTCGTAAAGGTAATCAATCAACATTGGATATTCCAGAGAACAGAATTCTTTTGGCCTTGGCACTCCCCAAATATTCGCAGGACGACCAAAGACTATTTCATAAGGACTAAGACCTACTCTAGAATGTACAGTCGCTCTTGTTGATAACAAAGCCAAGGGTAGTGCGTCTGGCCAGGACAAACCCGTGGATGCCTGTATTTTAGCGAGTTTCAGCTTGAGGGTGCCATTGTAACCCTCAACTAAACCAGCAGACTGGGGATGGTTTGCACTGTGAAATTTTTGCTTGATCCCTAAACCGGCACACACACTCTGCATAACTTTCCCTACAAACTCACTTCCGTTATCTGGCCATACAATCCGTGGCATTCCATACCTAGGGAAGTATTCTTTGAGAAGGATTTTGGCAGTTGATAGGGCAGTGTTGTCCTTTAGTGGATATGCTTCGATCCATCTGGAGAAAGCACAAACTACCACCAGGACGTATTTTAGGTTGTTGCAACGATCCATGTGAATGAAATCTAACTGAATCACTTCAAAGGGGCAAGAGGGAGGAGCGAAGTGACCAGTAGGAGTTGGGACTCCCTTGCCAGGATTATGCATCAGGCATACCATACCATTTTTCACCACTCTCTCTGCACATTTACTAATCCCATCATTCTTCCAAACTGGAGCCAACATCTTACAAATTCCTTTAGAACTAATGTGTGCTACTCCATGTGCCATCGTTACCACTGCAAGCACGTACGCATCAGGCAACATCCAACGCTGTTGTTCCGACAAATCAATCCAACATCCACTCGAGTCCAATTTACCCGTACTCTCTTTCCATGCAAGCTTTTCCTCCTCAGTTGCCTCTTTTTGAATCTCTTTCACACTTTCCACTGTATCCTCGCACATTCCAGACTCGGAAATCCATCTTGCAGACGTTGCAACATACATCCTACTCATCATATTTCTAGCTGTCTGTTTAGCGGTTTCATCAGCAAAAGCATTCCCACGACCAACATCATCCGTGATTGCTTTATGAGCACTGCATTTCACAATCGCAACTTCAGTCGGCAAGGTTAGAGATTCCAACAAGTCGTTAACTAGCTGACCATGTTGAATCTTAGTCCCATGGGACGTAATGAAACCTATTTCTTTCCACAAACGGCCAAAACTATGGGCCACGCCGAATGCGTACTGACTATCTGTGAACACATTTACTCTCTTTCCCTTTGCTAAAACACACGCTCTCGTTAGAGCAATTAATTCTGCAGCTTGGGCAGAATTCTGACTCACTCTTGCAGTCTCCACAATCGTACTCAAAGTCGTTACTGCGTAGGCAGCAGTTACATCACCATTCTCCAATTTAAAGCACGATCCATCAACATACAACGTGCCATCTGGATCTGACAATGGAGTGTCTTTCAAATCAATTCGTCCTTTAGTCTCTTCCTCGGTTCTGAAACAACAATCATGGGGTTCAGAATCACTCGACTCCTGATTAGTCGGCAACAATGTTGCTGGATTCAATACATTGCATCTTGATTTGAATATGACTCGCTAATAATGTCAGCTCATAACCTGATAATCTAGCACTAGTAAGGTGTTGCGTCTTGGTTCGGTTCATGAGTGTGTCCACAGCATGAGGAACCATGACCACTAGCATGTTGTTCATCACCAAACCAGCAGATTGTCGAATGGAAGCTGCAGCTGCCGCTGTAGCTCTCAAACAACTAGGCAATGCTCTAGCTACCGGATCTAAAGTTGATGAAAAATACGCACAAGGGCGTTGTTTATCACCAAATCTCTGTGTCAGAACACTCAACGCGCAACCTTCTCTCTCGTGAACATAGAGCGTGAATGGTTTACTGTAATCTGGTGTACCCAACACAGGCGCTGAACATAGTGCATTACGTAACTCAGAAAAACTCTCCTGACATTCAGCAGACCATGGCACCGGACTCGGAACACCTTTCCCAGTCAAAGCTACCAATGGTTTTGCTAAAAGAGAAAAATTTGGGATCCACTGCCTACAGTATGAGGTAATACCTAAAAAGGCACGTACTTCTCTCTGTGTGCGGGGAACACTCATCTGCGTAATTGCTTTTATTCTCTCTGGGGTCAACTTCCTTCCCTCCTTTGACAAGAGATGACCTAGGTAGGTCACTTCTTGGCAGCAGTATTGCATTTTCGAAGGTGACACCTTATGATTCAAATTAGACAAATGATGCAATAATGAAATTGTAGCTGCTTTGCAAGTTTCCTTGTCATCGGCAGCCACCAGAAGATCGTCTACATACTGTACTAGGGCAGAACCAGGTGGAAGTACAAAAGAATCTAACTGACTTTTTAATGCCTGACTGTAAATGGATGGACTTTCACAATAGCCTTGCGGAGCACGTTTAAACCTGAAGCTTCGACCTCCTAGAGAGAAGCCGAAAATATCTCTGCTTTCCTCGGCTATCGGAATGCTGAAAAAGGCATTCTTCAAGTCGACGACTGAAAACCATGTAGCTGTAGCAGGAATCAACGTTAACAATGCAGTAATGTCTGGAACCACAGGAAACTGCGGAACCACAATTTTATTAACCTCTCTTAGATCGATAACAAACCTATACACTGGAGGCTTTGAAGGATCAGTACGTTTCAAAATCGGTAATACAGGACTGTTACAGACATTTCCTCTAGTTTCTTCAACTACACCTTTCTTAATCAAATCTTGCACAATCAATAAAAGTGCATGTTCACCTTCACTAGAGATCTTGTATTGAGGAATTCGTGGAAATTTAACATTTGCTTTCAAAGTGACTACATATGGTGGTATTTCCAAAAGGCCTACATCGTTAGGACCAGTCGCCCAAAGAGTATCAGGGAGTGAACGCAGCTCTGGCGGGAGTGCATCCATTGACAAGTACATCGGAGAGGTTAGTCTTTTACCCAATGTAAGCTGTACTCCTGACGGAGAACAGTACAATGTCGCATATGGGCGTTTTAACAAGTCTAAACCAAGCAGATTTTCATTACAACCTGTCGTCAAAATCAGGGGTGCTTTCAATTGACACGGTCCAACAGAAATAGGCAAAGGACCAGATACTGGATTGTAAACAGGGGCGCCTGAAAAACCTACAGAAACATTTGTTAAGCCGGACAAAGGTGCGCCAGGGAGTTTCGCATGAATGATAGAACTTTTTGCGGCACCAGTATCCAACAGAAACGGTTCGACTACACCTGATGTTGCTACTGCGACATAAGGCCCACTCTGATCCACTGGAACTGATACTACTCCCTCTCTCTGTCCATGGCTGTCCTAGTATTCAGTTTGTTGAAATCCCTCATCTACTTCACAATAGTCCTCAACATGATACCGTTGGGAT
Organism: Lissotriton vulgaris; assembly: GCF_964263255.1. Lineage (NCBI taxonomy): Eukaryota > Metazoa > Chordata > Amphibia > Caudata > Salamandridae > Lissotriton > Lissotriton vulgaris. The sequence goes on along the minus strand of NW_028254226.1, from coordinate 9,099 downwards.
CTATTTTGCTGGGCAGACTGTCCATTTCGTTGATCAAAGTGATTAGAAGGACGATCGTTCGTTTGTGGAGGCATAGCACCTCGTCCTCGACCTCTAGAATTTTGCATAGAACCACCACGACCTCTTTGAGCTGCTGCCGCATTATTTTGCGCTAAGATCGGACACTCATTCTTATAATGACCCTCTTTCTTACAGTAGGCACACTGGTTCCACTGATATTGCGGCCTCGGTGAACTATAATCTGTCCTTTGATATGACCCTTGCTGTGTATTGGTTTGATTCATGCGAGGCAGATATGCCTGTTGCAAAAGAACTTTAGTTTTTAAATCTTTCGTTTTCTTATCTGATTTCTCTTTCTCCTCTTTATCCCTATTTTCATAATACTGTGCAGTTGCAAGTATTTGCGCAGTTGTGGAGACAGCCCACGCACTCTCGGAATCTTTCAATTTATTGCAAAGCTCTGGTAGCAGATTGTGTACAAATTTGTCGACAAACAATCTCTGTCCTCCTTCTGTACTCATATCCTGACCACTGTGATCCACAAAAGTCTGTTCAAACCTCGTGAAAAAGTCGGAGACACTTTCGTCTTTCTTCTGCCTGCATGCGGACAACTTGTCCCAGTTAACGCGCAATGCTGGCATCAGAGTCTTCATTAAGTCAATTATCCTACCTGGAAGATTAGCAATTAGAGGTTCGGGTTTGGAACCACCTATTTGCTGACCATCCGCTGCTATGATAGCTGCCCAATCACCACCTAGGGCGACTGGATGATTCTCTTTACGAATTTTGGCCCAAATTGGTTGCGGAACTACATTCCCAAGTAACATGTCAATGTCCGCTAAATTCATCACACAAGCCTCAACTGTCTGTGCTAATTCCTTATAGTATCCAGCAGGATTCTTACGCGGATCTGGCAAGGCCTGTTTCACCGCTAACACTTCAGCTCGCTTCCATGGAATGTGTATCCACACTCTCTGGAATTGCGCCGGAGCGGCTGCAATACCACGGTTCACATCAGCTGGAACGGCTTCGCGCCAAATTGGACGAACCTCCCTCATTGGATATTGGCGATTCTGCTTCGTACTATGTTTCTCTAATTCTCTCGGTGAGCGAAGAGATGGATCATTCCTATAGCTTAAAATTAGTTCCATCGCTTCCTTTATATTTTGACCAATTATTGTACCTGCAGCAAACTCTTTCTGAACATTAATTAATTCTTCTAAGTTCGATTCGGAGTCATCTTCTTCTAATTCCTCCCGTAAAAGAGAGCACATCTCGTCGAACACATATCGTTGCGTTGGTTCATTCCACTGCATAAAAGTATCTAATACATCTCTCGTACTATATCTCCTACTCTTCGAAATCCATCTGAGAGCCGTGGAATCTAAGATTCCCCGTTCCTCAGTGCTTGGAAGCTGACTACATCTCTGTACAGACTCAGAGGCAGGAGTCTTAATTAAAGTTTTATAGAAAGGAGACAGAATATTAGAGACAGAATCAGTGATTCTCCGACGAACAGAAAGCGGAGTCATAATACTAGCAGATGTAGAAAACACAGTAGCAGTTGGAACAGATAGAATAGGAACAGTAGGAGTATCAGGTAAGGTAGCTTGTGAAACAGTAGGTATAAGCGATACAGGTATAGGCAAAGAAACCGGCACCCCAGGAAGAGGGGGTGCCGAAGGAACATTCACATTGACCACAGGTGGTACATGAGCTTGATTCAGGGGAGCAGGAGCAGGAATACCAGGTTGTCCAGCAACCGGCAATTGAACATTCGGTAAAGGAGGAACCATAGCACCCTGTGCATACGGTGGGGGTGACTGTAACAAATAAGACAGCAAAGGATCATTCTCGGAGTCCTCTACCGCCTTAGCTGTACTCGATGGCAAGGCAGGGTAGCATTTGTCGATCGCTAATTTACGCTCTCTAGTAGCCACCTCCATTGCCTTCTCAGACTCGTTGATTTGCAGCTGTTTAGCAGCCTGTTCTAAAGTCAATTCCTGCTCTTTCTGTTCTTTCTTTAATCTTTTAATTTCTCTCTGTTTAGATTCCTTTCGCCAGTAACGAAAAGAATCAAACATTGCCGGCCGGGCTTTCTTCTTAAACAATTTCACTTCCAAATTATCAAGGACCTCGGGTTCAAAACTACCATGCAGTGGCCAACTAAGGACACCGTCTTTTTCTGTATAACGGACCCACACCTCATTATAAGATATAGGACCCACACCATGTTTACAATAAAGGTCATATAAAGGAGTTCCAATCGGAGGAACCAGACACGAGTCCTCCAACCGGGAATCACTGTTGCAACCAAAACACGACAACATACAATTTTTCCGACTTACCATTTTGCAATCCGGAACACAGAACGAACAAAAACACAAACAGAAATGTGCACTCGAACCAAGAACTTAGGCCTACCAAAAACGAACCAATGTATCGATACCCAAACTAAACCAATAGATTACCTTAACCAGAACAACCAGTGATAATCTTACGAAACCAAACCAAACCAAGGACTAAAAGGATTTTAACAACCCTAACGAAGCAACCAACTAGCAACCACTAAATACTTAACTGAGGTACTGAAGACGTCACCAAGGAGAAACCCGTCTCGTCTCGCCGTACTAAGGACTGCACCTCGGGTCCAAGACCGGGCGACGGTCAAGGCAACGGACCACTGCAGCCGTCCTGAATGGGAACCCTCGTGGAAGAGAACGTCGGGCCACTTTTGCGATATGCCGGGATCGATGAAGTGGGGCGCCTCCCTCAGGAATCTTCACACGAAGCTTCTCGAACTCTTCAGGCTTTTGGACCGGTACCGAATGACGTCGCCCTACGTTGGGCGCCAATTGGAGTTCTGGACTTTTTGGTTCCGTCCAGAGGTGTCAGGGATAACACCCGAAGACCCCGGAGTTCTACCTGTCTCGGTGCACAAATAAACAGAAACACGGGCTTCTCGATGGTGGCGTCAAAGACCAAAGGTTTATTACTGCAGGGACACAGAAGTCACAGAAACTACACACGAGCAGTATCTAGGAGCCTGTTCGATTTGTACAAGAAGGGTTGCTCCTTATATACTAAATATTGGCCTTCAGGCAAATTCTTTACATGCTGGTACATTCCCAAACCTTTGTGTCCTAAACAATAAATATTTGGCGTTGCACAGGAATCGTCGATAATATCTGATGTCAAACATTACGAAGAGGGGTTCCCACTATTCCATCACAATCCCATGTCAACATTTCATTCAAGAGCCGGACCGCCTCATCGTAAATTTCGTTACCTCCCCCTAATAAAGGTCCAGAAAGAAAGAAACAGGGCCAGGTGTAGGAGATAGAAAGGCAGGATAAGAGATGTTTGTGGGTTGTAAATGGGCAAGGCTACCAGCTTCGGCCGCCTAATCATGATCAGGCCAACGAACACGAGAACCAGTGTAGCAGGACTGGCCTCAGGCAGAGGAGGCAGCCTTTGTCGAGTCATGCAGCCACAGCGTGTTCTGTTCTAAGGTGCACGTGTCACTAGAGAGGTGAATCTCCGGCTAAGCCTACGTGTCCTTAATCGAAATGAAGAAATCAGAGGTCATTGCGTGTCCATTGTCTATGTGAGGGCAAGAAACACAAAATGGCTGCCATGATCTAAGATGGATGCCATGGGTAGATTAGAAATGTGTTTGTAACAGGAGTACTCTTGCTCGTAGCACAGCGAAAACACCAGGATATGCTAAATGGACCATTTGCGGTTCACTGATACCAAAATTATGTATTTACGACAATGTTGAAAACACGGGTTCAAATCGTCACGGAACCTCACGCTCCTCCACCTTAGTTGAGGAGCCTCCACTGGTGCCCACGACTACTCCCTCTCCTTTGCGGGGAGCACAGCCCGCCACCCTTTACATTGCCAAAAATGAAAAATAAAATGATAATAGCAATGTTATTAGCATTTTTTTTTCCTGTGAGACGGTGCTCCACTACCTTAGCGGAGGAGCCGCTGCTGGATTAGACACTGGGTAGCTACGTTCAATGCTGTGTGGCAAACAATGGGTAAATTCAAAAGCAGCCAAAAATGAAGTGATTTCACACTCCCTGCAAAGAGACTCAAGGGTGCACACTCAATGTCTGGTGTGGTATTTTAAGTCCTTTCCCAGGAGAGGACTCCATGTGTGGGAGTTACCCTGAGTGGGCTTTGATCACATGGCTGAACTTGACCTCACTGACAGTCTGTAAACCCAGCAGAAGCCAGGACGCATGCATTTTAAAGCTCTGTTCCTTCAGATGGTTGCTATTGACTCTCTTCCTGCACGCGGAGCTCACCTTTACCTAATAGCATGTTAAATCAACACGTCCTACTAAGGCAGTAGAGTGATTGAAATACTTTCGTAGGCTTTAGTGTACCCAAAAAGTTATTACATCAGTAGAGTTGGCAAGTATTCTGCATTTCTGGGTTTTTCTTCGAGCCATGTCACTTGCTTTGCACAACTCTCATGACACTACACCACCTGCTTAGTGAACAAATACCAGCCTTGAAAGGGGTGTTTCTGGCTGGGGTAAGTCAGTATGTTACACAGGGATGGGCTATTGAGAATCATTGGGAAAATTCCTTGCATCCTAACAGTGAGAGGACTGTGGAAGAGGTTTTATAATGTTTCGTACGTTTAACACTGCGTCAGCATTGAAACTCAACCAATGGGTTTGGTAGACTAACTAGTGTGATAATCTAGTGACCTTTAATTGTATAAACCATGACTGCACAGGTAAAGACAGACAGGAAAATTAAACATGTCTTGTTGCCTCTAATCTGAGCAACACAGGGGGGCTCACCTCCCCTAAACATGGCAAGATATATTTGTGCTCCATTTACATACTTGTGAGCCACAGTTTCTTGAACTGATATGTTAAAAGGTGCAGATTAGACCTGAAAGTGCAACTCATAGGGCAGAACAGGTTTTAACTAGAGAAGATTAAACTATCCTGGTCAGGAAAATGCTGGAGCTGGATTTAATAAGCATTTAACGGTGTTGATTAAGTATTACTAGTGCAGACACGGCTACAGTAGAGCAGATAAAGCCTAAAGTGGATTGAATTATTCCTGTCCGATGGTAGAGTATTTAGCATTAGCGTATAATCGGACCATGCTTGTGTAGGTTAGGTAGCATGGGTGTATAATGGTGTATAAAAAGACCATGCTTGTGTAGGTTAGGCAGCAGTGGTGTATACCGGTGTATGAGCCTTGTTTGGAGGCTGTGAAAAGGTATTTAATGCTCCACTGGTGTGGTAAAGTTAAAGAAACATATAGTCATCAAAAAATCCTCAGGGCGATTACAGAAGCAATCCTGATTGAGAAAACGTCATTGTAAGCTCTGAAAAAACTGTGAATGTTCCATCTGTTTGATAGTCTACTATTTCTATACGCTCCCCGCAGAGACCGCGATCACGCCGCTGCGTCGAGAAATGCCCGGCCACCGCACCGTTGGCTTCATCGTATTGGACTTTTCAAAGCTAACTCCATAACAAGATTCAGGCGCCCGTACCGTCGGTGTCGTCCTGTACGTCTTAATAAGGTCCAAGACCTCAGAATTCCACCAGCCCCAGGGTGCAGCATCAGCCACTGTAACTCTCTCCATTTCCAATTATCGGCATCTGAGGCTACAAATATTAGGCATATCATTCATGTCCTGATGATGATCCATGTATCAAGATAACGGATCAAAACGCCATCGACTTCTCATGACACCTTGAACAAGCTCTAAATCTTCTGTGTACCACTATTGTAAAGGTGTTCTGTTATGTTATGCTGTAACCTGACACTGTGTAATCACTGGTACTGTAAACCTCTTGCTTTTGCCTACAAGCCATTATGTTCCAGTCCTGTCAATGATTGCTTGTTGCACATGTGTTGAGTAGGGTGCAGGCTTGTGCCCCACTTTGTGAATTGTTGTGTAACATCTCCTATATTTAACTTTAAGTAAATATTAGACCTCTGCCCGGCTGGGTATGACCAAACAATATAACTCATTTGAAGATGCAGTTTGTTGTTTCTGTGCCCATGTGGATCCGTTTTTTAGTTATTGCTTGACAGACAGCTTTTAGGTATTTATTCGTGAAAAAACATTTTGTGGTATATACCAAGAACTTACAGTGGACTTTCACCCCACTCCTTGTTTCCATTGGTTAGCTTCATTGTCACTCACAATTCCTTGTTTCTTATTCATCAACTTGCGTTCGTCTTCTTTTCTCTTACTGTGTAGGCTCTCTCTGTGAGTGTTTTCAAGCTCTCCCTCGTGTGTTGTCTCCCTGCCAAATACCTTTCTAGCGCTTTCTCTCTCTGGTACTCTCTTCCTATCTTGATGTCTTTGAATGAATGAATGAAATTAAACTTATAAACGCGCAACTTTGCCCCTTTTGCGTACTTCTTCCTGCCAAGACTCCTTTTTTCCTTCTTGACTTCGCTCCCTGTTTCCTGTCCACCATCCGCCTCTTTCTTGCTCCCCCACCCCACACATGCTTTACATTATTTTTTAGTTTCATTTTTCGGAGGACCCAGTAGCTTGCCATTTGCTACTGGGTGCTTCCCTACAAGAAATATATATATATATATATATATATATATATATATATATATATATATATATATATATATATATATATATATATATATATATATATATATATATATATATATATATATATATATATATATATATATATATATATATATATATATATATATATATATATATATATATATATATATATATATATATATATATATATATATATATATATATATTACCTACTGGCGGTCGCCAGTAGGTAGTTATAGTTAGGATTTTTTTCAATGCAAAATATCAAAATTCTATTGTGAATAACTTTGGCGCCGGGTGACGAATCTGCCTGAAAGTTTCCTCAAATTTGCCTCGCAGAGCTCCGGTCCTTCCCTGAAAGTTTTGGGGGGATTTGTCAAGCGGGGGCCGAGATAAAAGGGGGGTCCCAAAACGTGTTTTCCCCATGTTAATTTCCATAGGGCGGTCAACCTCACTTTTAGCCCGAACGGCTGAATGGATTTCCACCAAACTTGGCAAAATTGTAGGGACTGGTAGCCCGATGTGCCTTTGCTATGTCTCAAGATATGTGCTCCAGTGGTTTTTACAAAAATTAACTTTGAAAAAATATATATTGGGCTACATTGGGCTATATATATGTTAGAGCCCAAATGTAGCCCAATGTAGCCCGAAGATGGCCACCAGAGACAAAAAAAACAAATGTAGCCCAAATATCAGCCAGATGTAGCCCAACTATAGCCCAATGACAGAATGTCCCAGAGTGTTCTAAAGAACAACTAGAGCGCTAACAGTCTTACTTATGACAAAAGTATGGCACACCTGAAGTCATCTTGATTGGAATAAAGTGTTAACACTTAAAACATTTAATTTGCAAAGGAACAAAATGAGGGGTTTCATTTAGCCATAGAAATTATGATTAGTGCTGAAGAAAGAAAAATTAGGGCACATTTTGACTGACTTCTCAAATCCTCTTATATTTCATTAAAACAATTCTGATAAGCAGTCTCCCAAGATGGCCACCAGAGACAAAAGAGCCCAAATGTAGCCCAAATATCAGCCAGATGTAGCCCAATGACAGAATGTCCCAGAGTGTTCTAAAGAACAACTAGAACGTTAACAGTCTTACTTATGACAAAAGTATGGCACACCTTATATTCACTGAAAAAAACATAGGTTTCACACCAGTTATAGTTAGGAATTAGCATTTAAAAAACCTATTAAATTCACTGAAAAAACCATAGGTTTCACACCAGTTATAGTTAGGTGGAAATTGTAATCGCATAAAACCATTGAAATTCCCACGTTATAGTTAGTTGGACTCACTATAACTTGTGCGTGCAATGCACTGCTGATGACGTCACATATTACATCACTCATGACATCACTGATGACATCTCAAATGACATCACTGATGACATCATCCAGTGAATGTGTATCTTTCTGAAAAATAAATATTTTTTATATATGTATATCTAAAGGTTGACGGAAGAATAAATGGGTACATACATCTCTAAATGGAAGTTTGTTTGTGTAAAATTGATTGGTTAACTGACTTATTAAATGTATCTTAGTAAATACATATATTAGCGAGTAATGTTTAAATATTTAAATATCTGTATCTGTGTCTCACTTTGTGTATAAGTGGCTGCATGGGTTGGTGAGTAGCTACATGAGTGTGTATATGGGTTATTAGTTGTTTTTTTGAGTATCAGTATCAGTGTCTGTATGGTTCGGTGGGCGATATTACTTAGAGCACAGATGCATGAATGAGTAACTCACTATTTGTATGTATTTTGAAGACAGCATGTGTGCAAGACTGTATGGGTGGATGATTGTGTGTATGGGTGGGTTAGTGAGTATGTGTTTTTATAATTGATTGTTTAAGAGAGTAAATATGTTTCCGTTTCTGTAGAAGTATGTGTAGTGGTGTGTGTATAGCAGTATAATCAAGTAAATGGTTTTTTGATAGTTTATTTGCATGTGTGAATTTGTGTGTGAGTAACTATATGGATGAGTATTAGTGTGTAACAGGATGTATATGTGTATGAGTACATATGATTAGTAAGTACATGCATGAGTGACTATATAGAACTGTTGGTGAATGAGTGGATGTGTATGTAGATGTTGGAATTACTTAATACGTTGTTGTAATTGGTATTGGTTTCTCCTTTTTAAGAAAATGTTAGTTTCTATTTTTGAATGTGTGTGTCAAAGGTTATTTTATGCTGATAGGAGGTCTGCCACTTTGTCACAAGGATGTTGTCATCAGTGATGCCATTTGAGATGTCATCAGTGATGTCATGAGTGATGTCACTGACTATGTCATGAGTGATGTAATATGTGACGTCATCAGCAGTGCATTGCACGCGCAAGTTATAGTGAGTCCAACTAACTATAACGTGGGAATTTCAATGGTTTTATGCGATTAAAATTTCCACCTAACTATAACTGGTGTGAAACCTATGGTTTTTTCAGTCAATATATATATATATATATGTATGTATACATATATATATTTACTGATTAATGTG
>NW_028254225.1:0-22101 GCF_964263255.1 Lissotriton vulgaris | reverse complement strand
AAGCTGAGACCTCAGAAGGTCATTAAGCAAGCTAGGAAGCGGGCACTTAATACACAGAGGAGTGCGCTTCTGGAAAAGAATAAGAAAATCCAGAATGAATGTATCCCAGTAGTCACTACTTTTGGCCCTTGCTCCACCAAGATCAAACAGATAATCAGAAAACACTCACATCTGCTTAACACTACATCCATAACAAAAACTAAAGCCTGACGATGGACCTTTCCTACTAACAGCACCTGACCTCCTTTCTCCCCATAAAAATGTATCTTCCCCTCAAATTACAATTGGGGTTTGTGTGCACACTGACTGGCACCCACTGTTACTGTGCCTATTTCCAAGGGAACTAAATTCAAGTAAACAACCGCAAAGGTGCACCACAAAGTTCTTCAAGCAACAATATTATTAATATAATGAGTCGCGAAAAAATGATATTTTCTTTTTTTTCAAAGTTCTTTATTTTCAATCATTAACACCATACAGCTGACGCGTTTCGTCCCAATGGGACTTCTTCAGGGCTTGTAAATTGGAAGAGAATGCTTCCAAGTTAATCCTCAAAGGAGAAATTCCGTACGGCTCCTTTCACAATATTGATAAATCTTAAATGATGAGAACCTGGACTGAATCATCTAATACGACTTGTCTATGTCTGGTATTGATGCAAACTGTAATTGATACCGATGTCATGTGGTTGTATGTAAGCTCTGCCACGAATTGGGACGGAGTTTATAAATAATCAGGGTAATCTGTCTCGGTTTCTAATGACCTCAGGATGTCCAATTTTGTAAACCACTAGAGCAGGGATGTAGGCACTGACAGCCAGTAGGTCGATCGTAGTAAATCGTCCTGTAGTGGGGTTTGTCCGCAGAGCCTTCGCCTTCACCGCAATCCGTAATCCGATCAGCCCAGTCCATGACAATGCCGCAACCGAGGTTTGCTTTTAAACTGTCCACTAACCTCCGGGACTGTTTGGGGCATTACCCCTCTGGGGGTGCACAGTGTGTGCACTCACCGCAGCCACAAAAACGGTCACATTAGCATAGGGCAAGATGTGGCACCTTTATAGATTCAGTAATTGTAATACGACGAACGTCATTTACAGAATGTCCCTGTGACCTGCACCACATAGGTCTTACAACTAGAAAAATCAAGACCAAAATGCAGGAACACATCAGCACCTTGAAGTCAGGCAAACTCACGACGAAATTGGTCCAGCACTTAATTACACAGAAACATCATCCGAGAGACATATGATGGGTAGTCCTTGAAAGGGTCTTGGGTGACTAGTTCAATATGGAAAATAGACTACTGACTAAGGAAGCTCGCTGTTTATACCAGGAGGGGGTGGATCAGATTGGTCTTAATGTTTATATAGAGTGGAACAAGTTGATGCCATTCTAGGGGGCCTTTTATAAACCATAACACACAGTGTCTGAATGTACTTTGTTACAAATGCTGTAGCACTCAATGCGAATTCATACTCCGGCTGAGATATAGGCAGATTGGTGAAGCAGCAGGCTCACTTACACTGTGAAGATAAAGAGATGGGCCATAGTACTCTTTTTCTACTTAAGTTAGGAAAACACTAGGGCACACTCGAGTAGACAGAGGCCAATGGCAGTTTGTAGCTGCACGCATAAGTACAGTGACATAATGAGACAATCGTTTGTGAAAACTTGAGGGAGGATTTATGTAGAACTCTAATCTAGAAATCGGAAGATGACAGCGTTTATATGTAAGCAGATGCTAGGGGCTACATAAATGTGAAAAAACACACTCTTAAGATGGCCGCCAATGTTGTTCTCATTTGCCTTCTAACAAACGCGAGGGACAGGATTTGAGCATCAGATTGATGCAGGTCGAGTCTTCTTAAGAATTTTCTTTCTCGGCCGCAGTGAGGGTCTAAGCGTGTGGTGGACTTCCGCGATTTAGCCGGTAAGGAGGGATGCCCGTTGGGTGCTCTATTATGCTAGTTATTTACCTTTTACGAATATTCTAGATATATGCAAACAATGTAGGAGTGGGCTCGAATATCCACGATTTAGCTCTACAGTTTTTAGATACACGCAACATTGTAGTTGGGCGCCCGAAAGGAATGCAAGATATTACGTGCTGTTGAGTCCAAAATATAGGCAGCAAGAGGTTGCTTGGGAGTACTAACAAAATATAGGCGGCGAGAGGTTGCTTGGGAGTGCTATACAACATTTGAGTCATGACGATATTGGTTACATGTGCATACAAAACAGAGTAAAGACTCGGATATAATATGACTGTAAGGAGATATTTAACTTCCATGCTGAATGTGGGGGACTAGAGCGGCAATGAGTGTGCCTAATTTCCTCTCCACAGACTGACTGTATGCAGCGACTATATCGGGCCCTGTGACAAATCTACAGGGGAAAGTTGCCTCCAAAGGAGTTTGTTTTACTAAATAAATTGAGTTAGTTGTGTAAATCAATTAAATACAGGTAACTTAATCGTCCTGAGTGAAGTTAATTACAGTGAATTAAATGAACATACACATACTTAAGACTGACGAAACATAACAATACTTAACACCAAAACAATAACCAATAGACAAGTGTATAGGCAAAAATAGTAGATTTTATCAAAATTCAATCATAAAGGGAAAAATACAATACAGAAAAAATTGTATAAAACAGGAATACAGGATGAGTATCAGAAAGCAAATCAGAATCTCTGTAAAGCCTGTAAACCGCCTATCCAAATTAAGGATGCAAAAAATTCTCCTTTGGATAAAGCTGAGAGTCGACGTTTCGGTCTTTATGGGCAACTCTTTAAGACCATCATCAGGACAGAAGAAAGTAAATATTGTAACTCCCTATTAAAAATAGAATAAAACAATTTCACTATGACATAGTAACTGAATTCAACATTAGTTATTGCGCTATACACATGGATACAAACAAAAACATGAGACCTAACTGAAATATATTCATCGTGACATAAGACCTATACTGAAATACATTCATCGTGACAGCAAAATACTAACATTTAGACAATATTTACAATGGAGACAAAAAGGGGGGAGAAAACATTCCATTTGGTCATTCAAATAGAGACTACATAAAGGGATTATTTACAGTGCATGTACTCCCCCATTTTTTAATGTTACAGATTAACCTCTGCCCCGGCTTTACATATCATCTCCTTTCATCCTATGGAGTGAGGGTTATCGATTTAAGGTACCTATTCAACCTTGGTAATACTATAATGATTTGTAGGCCTGAGGTTAACAAAGCGATGTAAGTTATATTCACCCAATTATGATCATGAAATAACACTACCAATGCCAATAGAGTTTGAGGCACACGATATTCTCTTTGGGTATATTGATATCTTTTTAACTAGGATACCTGAATTTAACCGCCTGTAGGGCCAGTTTCAATTTGTGCTAAATCATTGTTCTTCTTTTAATCAAGTGAAATGTCTTATTGAAATCTTTTCCAAATGGCTAATACATTTTGCAAAGAGTACATGCACTGTAAATAATCCCTTTATGTAGTCTCTATTTGAATGACCAAATGGAATGTTTTCTCCCCCCTTTTTGTCTTCATTGTAAATATTGTCTAAATGTTAGTATTTTGCTGTCACAATGAATGTATTTCAGTACAGGTCTTATGTCACGATGAATATATTTCAGTTAGGTCTCATGTTTTTTGTTTGTATCCATGTGTATAGCGCAATAACTAATGTTGAATTCAGTTACTATGTCATAGTGAAATTGTTTTATTCTATTTTTAATAGGGACTTACAATATTTACTTTCTTCTGTCATGATGATGGTCTTAAAGAGTTGCCCATAAAGACCGAAACGTCGACTCTCAGCTTTATCCAAAGGAGAATTTTTTGCATCTTAAATTTGGATAGGCGGTTTACAGGCTTTACAGAGATTCTGATTTGCTTTCTGATACTCATCCTGTATTCCTGTTTTATACAATTGTTTCTGTATTGTATTTTTCCCTTTATGATTGAATTTTGATAAAATCTACTATTTTTGCCTATACACTTGTCCATTGGTTATTGTTTTGGTGTTAAGTATTGTTATGTTTAGTCAGTCTTAAGTATGTGTATGTTCATTTAATTCACTGTAATTAACTTCACTCAGGACGATTAAGTTACCTGTATTTAATTGATTTACACAACTAACTCAATTTAATTAGTAAAACAAAATCCTTTGGAGGCAACTTTACCCATTCTATTACGTTTTACCCAAGCCCCCAAAGGTCTACTGGGTTGCTCACTTTATTTACCAAAATCTACAGGGGACACATCAGTTTCTCCTACGGGGGTGCCGGTATGCTAATGAATGGTCACGACCTGGTAATTAATCCATATGGGCTCTCTCAGTGATCCTGGTTTCTGAACTTTTATTCCCTCTTTTACTCTGTGTAATCTGATGGATGTCTGATAAGCATGATGATTCAATGTGGTATGTTATGTTTCTGCAGGTACAATAAACTGAGAAACGAGGTGCAGTTAGGATGCTGACCCTAATACCCTGATGAAATTGCCTCCAAAGGTTGTAAGGCAATGAAACATGTTTGTTTTAACTGAGCAGGCGCACAGCAAGGAATAAAATAGAATAGGCAGTGCAGCCGCACTCATTTTTAAATTAGGGATACCTCATTCCAAATTAGATGGTGGGACCCTGGTAGGGTCACTTATAGAAATACACTACACACTTCTTTGTTTTTTCTTATTCCTGCACTATCCACTTTTTGGTTTTGACAGTAGGCAGATGCTGATGATGAGAACCTGAGGATGCAGGCGAGTACCAGCTTGTAAACCTCCCTTGGTGTTACTCCCGTGAGGCTCTGCCTACTTTCCCTCACGTTTTTTCCTTTTTTCCTCCTTCACTGATCTTTTGGGTACATTGAAGGTAGGAGGTACCAGCAGATACTATACCACAATTGTTTTAATTAATGCAGTGATTTAGGACATATGATGCAGTTGTAAAAATATAATCTACTGTGGTGACACTCTAAATAGAGTGTCCGTATTGAGTGACATATGGTGGTTTCCCAAGCATATAGCAGTACTCTGCAATAAGGGGCATGTAATGAGTGTTGCTTGAGTGTTCCAATGCAACCTCCATGGCTTTTTGACACTGCCCCAGATTTACAACAATTTGAAAAATCTGAGGCTGTGCTAAAAACGAACTTCTTTCCAAATTCAATTCAAAATGCTTTATTCGGTTTGTACAAGTACAACCATATAGCAACATACATAAATACAATTTCAAAATCACGTTTATGTAGGTTTTAAATGAAAAAAACTGTTTAAATTATGTCAATATCAATACACCAAACCCATTTTTCGTTATGTTATTATACAAAGCATATCTCATTTGAGTGCAAAAAAAGCAAGGTAGGCATTAAAGTAGTGCAACGAGGAAAAATACTTTACTTTCTTCTCATTTTTTGCTCTTTCTATGTGTGCTGCATTCTGTAGTACACATAGAAGGAGCAAGATCGCCATTGATGATTGCTTTAGTGCAGGAAGGTGTCCTTTCTTACTCAACAACAATTATCCATGCATTACAGGCACCCTTGCACCATGGTAAAAGGGTGTCTGCGAGCACAGGGGTGTATTCTTGTAAAATGACACAGGTCAATGCAGAAAAATTGCTTGCCGTCCCACGCCATTTCATTATAAATATGGCCCTTAGTGAATACACCTTATTGCGTGAATCCAGGAGGGGAAAACACCATGAACAGGGCATAGTGGTTTGCATTCCCTGGCTGTTGCCGCAGGTGAGTGGGGAACAACAACACTCCTGTTACATGGGAACTTAGTAGCCCTGGGGATGGCCTGACAACTAACAGGGCACCTACCATAAGGGGGACTGTGGTAATGCTTATTGAATTTTGTTTACCTTACATCAATTGTAACGAGGGCTGTGTGGATTAATGGTTTTACCCTTTTACATCTTTGCTGTTTATCTTGTACCCAACTTTTTAACTTGATTTGAAAAAAAATTAAATACTCTTTGTTTATATACACCCGTTTTTCAATCTCTTTTTGCTCTCTCTCCTGACTGATTACTCACAAGTAACAGCTTTGAATATGTCATTTTTGTTGTTGCATAACCAGCATTAGTGGGTCCAAATCACTAAGCCCACACAATCTCATCCTTTAAGTGATTTCAAAATTCCTGTGTCTATTAAAATCCCTTGAACGTATCTTTACCCCATCATACTCTTTGCCCAAACCCTCAAGGGTATACTGGGTAGCCCACTATCAATTCTCCTTTCCAACTTAAACACTCTTTGTTTTGTTACATTATTGCAATTTGTAAGAACAACCATTGCCCAAGAAGTAGGCCTTCTGGGCATTATGAAAAAAGAAGGGGTCCGCATGAGGGGTGGGGGGGATTCTACAAAGAATAAACTGATTTGAAAAGTCATGTTTCTAGTTTCTTTTTGAAGAGACAGAGTAGGGGTTTCTTTAATTTTCAGTGAAGCAGCATTCCCAGCTTTAACTGAATGATAGGAAAAGGCATGCCCCCCAAAACGACTGTAAAGTATGTGGGGAATGACCAGATGTTGGATTTGGCCCTTTTGGCGGGTTCACCCCTAAACTTTTTGCTTTTAATTGTGACCTGATACTAGTTGTTTTTGGCTTCAGCGCACTTTAACACTGTGTCCCAGTGTAAAGTGCGTGCGCAATCTGAGTGCATGTGGTGAGATTGGCCTGCCCTCCCATAGGAATGCATGGGAGATTAGTGTGTCCATGATAGTTCCTTA
The DNA here is from genome assembly GCF_964263255.1 of Lissotriton vulgaris. Classification (NCBI taxonomy): domain Eukaryota; kingdom Metazoa; phylum Chordata; class Amphibia; order Caudata; family Salamandridae; genus Lissotriton; species Lissotriton vulgaris. Next base: position 15,335 of record NW_028254225.1, on the reverse strand, counting down.
TGTGTGGGGAGTGCAGGGGCGAGTTTGGTATTTGCAAACTCGTGAGATTGAATGCTGCGCGATGGTGTGCGTAGATTTAATGTGTCTAGTGTGGAAGAGTCACTTCTAGAAGTTGGCTTGTCTGTGTAGTAAATGTGAATTGCCTGCCTGGCTTGTGATTGGCTGGAGCTGGCTGGTGTGCCTGGCTCCAGGAGTCAGGATGGGTCTGCCCCGGTGGTGGATGGAGAGATCTGCATGTTGATGGTAGGGAGGAGTGCACCTGGGACCTGAATAGGGCTGGGCCTCCCCTACACAATGCTGGCTCCACCCCCCTGTTGTGAGTCTGATGTCCGTAGCCTGCCCTGTGAATAGGGAGAGGGTCTGAGCACAACAAAGTGCTCCAAAACCAGTTACATCTGTTTTTTCCTTAACCCTGTGCTACCAGACAAAGGAAATATATGTATAAAAAGGGGCTGTGACCCCATGTAAAATGCTCTCTGTGGCCTAACTTGAGGGGGGCCTGCAGCTGCTACTGGGCACCAGGAGGAACTGCCACTGGGTGCTACCTCCCTGCTGGAGGGCCCTGTGAGCTGACCCCTGGGCCCAGCCTTTGCTCCCCCTGCCTGCTGAAAGACTTGTTCTTGGACTAAAGCATCTGGGAAGCACTTTATTTCTAATTCCACCAGGAACCCCCTTGTTTTGCTGCCAGAAAGAGCAGCGCTTCTGTTTTTAACTGCAGCGAGGAGCTGCAGCCTGGAGCTCCCACTACGTCTGTATCTCGCCGCGAGTGCCCATCCCGCATATTTGACGGTTTGTAGGTAGCCCTGCTGATTATTAGAAACCCTAGCAGGTGCCCACCCCGCCAGGGACCTTGCCGTGCCTTGAAAACCCTAGCGAGTGCCCACTCTGCCAGGGACCTTATCTTTAACCGGGAGCCTACCTCGTAATGCAGCCGAAACAAATTAGGATACTGAGGGCCGCCGCTCTGCCCGCAGCGACCCAGAAGCACAAGGGAGAAAAATAGGAAGCGGACGGGAGCCCACCCCGCGCTCCTGTACACTGGAGACAGCTCGCCCGCCGGAGGAGTGAAGCCAGCACCAGGAAGCAGGAATACACCCCTGGTGCAGCCCAACGGCAGAGGGGTCCAGAGGCACATTGCCGGTGCATGCCCCCACTGCGGGAAAAGTGAAGCAGAAGCTGGCGTCTCTCATCGGGGCTCCCAAGAGTGAGGGAGAGCCCTGTGGGACCAGCTAAGGAAGCGGAGAGACAGTAGAGCCCCAACAGAGTCCGGAGGGCTTTCCTAACCCCGCCTGCAGCCCCGCCGCACCACCGCAGAGAGGGGACGGCACCGAAAGGAGAGAGCAGCCCAGTGAGTGAAAACGGGCTGAGGAGGGCTGACCACACGCACATGGTTGGTGCACGCTTCGAGGGCACATTGTCGGTGCTCGCAGCTGCCCTGCTTGTCAGAGGGCAGCTGTTTCAGCATTGGGGGGGCATATCTCATTTTTAGAGCCCACGAGGCTCCAACGTCTTGGGGGCAGAGTTGTACTTAGAGCCCACGAGGCTCCAACGTGTTTTGCCGGCATTTGGTGGTCAGAGCCTACGTGGCTCCACCGTCGTGAGGGGCATTGGATGGTTCAGAGCCTATGTGGCTCCCACGTTGTTTTGCTGCAGATTGTTAGTTTTAGCCCATAAGGCTCCAACGTTGTTTTGAAGCAAGAGTACGCAATCTAAAAATGACACTCTTAGGAGAAACAATAAAATAAAACTCAAAAACATGGAGGGTGCAGAACTCTGGAAAGGGGTGCAGAGGGAGGGAGACCTCGCCTCTGCCCCGGTGCAACCTGAGGGGTTAAACCCTAGGTTGGGAGAGTAGTGTTCTATGGGTGCCTCTCAAAGGAGGAGGAAACCTAGAAGGAGAGGTAGGGGGAGGAGAGCCTCACCCGTGACTTCTGGTCAGCCTGAGGGTGCAGACCATAGGCTGTAGGAACAGTGGCAGTCTAGCACTGTCCTGAGGAGAGGAAGAGTGGAGAATGGCTACTATGTGCCAGGGGTTACTACCCCCACTCTGTTATTGGGAAAGGACCAGTAGCACCTGGGTGGCCCAGAATCTGGTCCGGGCCGCGGACAGCGTGGGAGTACCAGTGGGGTAGCCCAGTTGCTCCAGACAGCTTTTTCAGAAGGAACCACATGGGTTCACCGTGGCGTAGAACAGGAGGGTGTGCCTGCAGTTGCGGGCCCGCGTTCGTGTTCTATCGCCCAAAGCAGGGAAGCCCATCACAATGGTGATTGGTCTACCCTGCGTTTTGGCTGGAAGGGGGTTGTGTTGGACTTGGCCCTTGTGGCAGGTTCACCCCTAATCTTTTTGGTTTTAATTGTGACCTGATACTAGTTGTTTTTGGCTTCTGTGCACTTTAACACTGTGTCCCATTGTAAAGTGCTTGCGCAATCTGAGTGCATGTGGTGAGATTGGTCTGCCCTCCCATAGGAATGCATGGGGAATGTGTGTGTCCATGGTAGTTCCTGATATGTGGGGAGTGCAGGGGCGAGTTTGGTGTGTGCGAACTCATGAGATTAAATGCTACGCAATGGTGTGTGATGGAGCAAGGATTCGCACGAGAAGCGACTTGCTTGTATTCATGAACCTCGAATAACGTTACTGAATTAATCAACATGTGTGTTTTACTAATATCACATTTTACATAAACATTTGGGTGTCCGAGTGAAGCTTGCTTATGTGTTTTACTAACTGTAATACGCTTGCATCTAAGATGGCTGCTGCTACGCGAGGGTTTCTACTGCGCATGCGTCTGTCATACTCACGTGACATGACGTATTCTTTGCTTTGGAGGGAATCTGTCGCTTCTGCGCACTAGAACTAAGATGGCTGTTCTGTTTCCTCACATGTGGGAAGCTTGCACTGCTGCTTTTGCTAAGCTGTTCGTTCTGCCTAATCCTAATGCTATAGTTAAATATAAAATAATGGGTATAGAGATTGAGATGCATGGTATACAGTGTATTCATTTATTCTGTGTTCTAAAAATGTTTCTTTTTCATTTCATGTTACACTCTGAAAACTGGCCTGACTTGTAATGCTGTATTCCATCTTTGTTGAAACTGCGACTGCGCGAAAATCTTAAGTCTCTGGAACAGTGACCTTTGGACTGCAGCCAAGAAGCTGACTGACTAAAAGATGCTCCTGGGAACATAAACTATTGAACTTAAATTTTTACAATGTTATAACAATGTATTTGTCAATAGAACATCCATTGTTGGGTGGAATAAAAACGTCATGAGAACCTAAAATTGATGGGCGGGAACATAAATTAGAATATGAGACTGTCAAAGTGTAATTTTTAGTATTATGTGACGACCTCTCCTCCTCCTTGAGCATTCGAAATTGGGAATCCTTACACTTGCAACATTTGGGGGCTCGTACACTGACCTGGAAAATAGTATAACTAGGGTAGGTTTAGCTAGTTAATTTGTCCGACTTGTCCAAGTAGCTAACCTGTCACCGACCCAACGCACTCAATAGGTGACTAAGAGCAGAGGGCTGCGGAGCACTCTGTCAGAAGATTCGCTGACCCAATCGGGGTTCTGCGAAGCTGAGATGCTGGTGAAGCACTTGGCCGGTGAAATCGATAACCCAATCGGGGTTCTGACTGTTAGCTGCAGAAAGGGAGTAGCGCAGGCGTTGCAACTGAACTGCGGGTGCCGGTCTTAACCTTTGGTGGTCCTGTCCTGATCCAAATCTGGTTTTCCTGTCCTGATTCTGATCGGCACCTGCTGGCCGACTGGCAACTGCAACTTTTGGGGCTTCTCCTGTCTTTCTACTGACCCGTGGCCAGGGTTTGTCTTCATACCATTTTAGGTAAATATAAATCTTTGTGGGTTTGTCATCATATATCTTGTTCCTTCTCTTTACCCTCCCTACACGTGAAAGTTTTGATTATAGATATATATATACTAGCAGGCCGCCCCGACGTTGTCCGGGTATGAATTGCTGCCGGCCAGTAGTATATTGTTTTGTAGGATTTCGTTTTGATAGCATTTCTTATCTGTGACAGGCCTTTGAAACGCTCTGATTCACAGTGCACTGCTGATGCACTTAAGAGTGCGCGTTCAGTAGTGTGTGGACTCGAGTTTCCCTACTTTATTTTTCCTTGCAATATTATATAGCGCGAACTCCACAACATGGCATGAGCACAATTTACATTACAGAAGAACACGTTCATTTGTGGTAGGCACGGGGAGACAAAGCGATTTGCCTGGAATCACAGGATGTTGAGCTGATGCCGAGATTCGAATGTAGCTCCCCAGCTCTAAAGTTCGCAATTCTAGATCTTGTGGCGGGAGGTGTGTCTAAAAGTGTATGTCGGTGCTGGCCATCAATGAGAGAGACCTGTGCATTTTTGAAATGGGTGGTGAAAAAATATGAGCATGGTTCTGGAGATGTGGGCCGCCGTGCCACCAATGTACTTACCGGGGTAGGGTAAACACCCATTATTCCGCAACTTTCTTTCCGCATACCATCACTCCGCATACTTTCATTACGAAAGTACCATGACTCTGCAATGCCACTATAACGCATGGCATTACATTTTATATGCTTTTACCACGCATACATTTACAACGAAATTCGTTGTAGATGCATGAATGGTAAAAGCATGTTTTTTTTAATGTTTGGATAAGGTAAGTATGGGTATAGGAGTATATGTTTTGAGGTTCTGAGGTATATGTTTTGGGGTGTTTGGGTATTTTAAGGGTTCAGATATAGTTTTGGGTTATGGGGTACGGGGGTTGTTTTAGGGTTTAGGGATAGGTATGGGTTTTGGGGTACAGGGATATTTTTAGGGTTCAGGGCTAGGTTTTGGTTTTGGGTATAGGGGTAATTTTAGGGTTCAGGGGTAGGTTTGGGTCTTGGGGTACAGGGGCATTTTAAGGGTTCAGGGCTAGGTTTGGGGTTTGGGGTACAGGGGTATTATTAGGGTACAGGGCTAGGTTCTGAGTTTGAGGTACAGGGGTATTTTAGGGTTCAGGGCTAGGTTTGGGTTTTGGGGTACAGGGGTATTTTTAGGGTTCAGGGGTAGGTTTGGGCTTTGGGGTACAGGGGTATTTTAAGGGTTCAGGGCTAGGTTTGGGTTTTGGGTACAGGGGTATTTTAGGGTTCAGGGGTTGGTTTGGGGTACAGTGGTATTTTTAGGGTTCAGAGCTAGGATTGGGTTTTGGGGTACAGGGGTACTTTTAGGGTTCAGGGGTAGGTTTGGGGTTTGAGGTACAGGGGTATTTATAGGGTTCAGGGCTAGGTTTGGGTTTTGGGGTACAGGGGTATTTTTAAGATTTAGGGATACGTTTGGGTTTTTGGGCACAGGATATATTTATAGGGTTAAGATGGGTTAGTGTTTAAGGGTGTTGGGGTATTTTAAGGAGTAAGCGTGAGTTATGATTATGGGGTGCAGGGTATTTAAAGGGATTTACAAAAAGGGGGTGGTGATGAACAGAGTGTCTGAGTTAAACAGACCACTCTTACCCAGTCCAAAGATCAGGGCTTGATCCATCACCGTTATTTATCTCACTGCCCCATCCCAGCTCAGAACCTGGCTATATGCAAATCAGTCTGTCCCTGGCCCAGTGCATCATGGGAACAGGGCAGACTAAACTACCAAGCCAATTCTTCACCAGAAAGGAGACAAGCTACCGGGGACCGGTTTCTGGCATTTCAGCCTTCTTCGGCCCGGCTTGCTTGAATCCTGATGGAGCAGTGAGAAAGGGACTCATGTCTGAGTATACCCTGCCACACCTATAGTGGCCAAAAACGATTTACAAAAAGGGGGTGGTGATGAACAGAGTGTCTGAGTTAAACAGACCACTCTTACCCAGTCCAAAGATCAGGGCTTGATCCATCACCGTTATTTATCTCACTGCCCCATCCCAGCTCAGAACCTGGCTATATGCAAATCAGTCTGTCCCTGGCCCAGTGCATCATGGGAACAGGGCAGACTAAACTACCAAGCCAATTCTTCACCAGAAAGGAGACAAGCTACCGGGGACCGGTTTCTGGCATTTCAGCCTTCTTCGGCCCGGCTTGCTTGAATCCTGATGGAGCAGTGAGAAAGGGACTCATGTCTGAGTATACCCTGCCACACCTATAGTGGCCAAAAACGATTTACAAAAAGGGGGTGGTGATGAACAGAGTGTCTGAGTTAAACAGACCACTCTTACCCAGTCCAAAGATCAGGGCTTGATCCATCACCGTTATTTATCTCACTGCCCCATCCCAGCTCAGAACCTGGCTATATGCAAATCAGTCTGTCCCTGGCCCAGTGCATCATGGGAACAGGGCAGACTAAACTACCAAGCCAATTCTTCACCAGAAAGGAGACAAGCTACCGGGGACCGGTTTCTGGCATTTCAGCCTTCTTTTGTAGTTTGGTTTGCCCTGTTCCCATCATGCACTGGGACAGGAACAGACTAATTTGCATACAGCCAGGTTCTGAAACTGGGATGGTGCAGTGAGCTAAAAAACGGTGTTGGATCTAGCCCTGATCTCTTGACTGGGTGAGAGTATTCTGTTTAATTCAGAGACTCTGTCCCTCACCACCCCTTGTTGTTAATATTTTTGTCCACCCTAAGCGTGGAAGGGTATACTCAGATGTGAGTCCCTTGCTCATTGCACCATCAGGATTCAAGCAAGCCGGGCCGAAGAGGCTGAAATGCCAGAAACCGGTCCCCGGTAGCTTGTTTCCTTCCCAGTGTAAGAATTGGCTTTTGTAGTTTGGTTTGCCCTGTTCCCATCATGCACTGGGACAGGAACAGACTAATTTGCATACAGCCAGGTTCTGAAACTGGGATGGTGCAGTGAGCTAAAAAACGGTGTTGGATCTAGCCCTGATCTCTTGACTGGGTGAGAGTATTCTGTTTAATTCAGAGACTCTGTCCCTCACCACCCCTTGTTGTTAATATTTTTGTCCACCCTAAGCGTGGAAGGGTATACTCAGATGTGAGTCCCTTGCTCATTGCACCATCAGGATTCAAGCAAGCCGGGCCGAAGAGGCTGAAATGCCAGAAACCGGTCCCCGGTAGCTTGTTTCCTTCCCAGTGTAAGAATTGGCTTTTGTAGTTTGGTTTGCCCTGTTCCCATCATGCACTGGGACAGGAACAGACTAATTTGCATACAGCCAGGTTCTGAAACTGGGATGGTGCAGTGAGCTAAAAAACGGTGTTGGATCTAGCCCTGATCTCTTGACTGGGTGAGAGTATTCTGTTTAATTCAGAGACTCTGTCCCTCACCACCCCTTGTTGTTAATATTTTTGTCCACCCTAAGCGTGGAAGGGTATACTCAGATGTGAGTCCCTTGCTCATTGCACCATCAGGATTCAAGCAAGCCGGGCCGAAGAGGCTGAAATGCCAGAAACCGGTCCCCGGTAGCTTGTTTCCTTCCCAGTGTAAGAATTGGCTTTTGTAGTTTGGTTTGCCCTGTTCCCATCATGCACTGGGACAGGAACAGACTAATTTGCATACAGCCAGGTTCTGAAACTGGGATGGTGCAGTGAGCTAAAAAACGGTGTTGGATCTAGCCCTGATCTCTTGACTGGGTGAGAGTATTCTGTTTAATTCAGAGACTCTGTCCCTCACCACCCCTTGTTGTGGGTATTTAAAGGGAGCAGGGTGGGATTAGCACAAGATATGAGACAAGGCATGAAGGGCGGAACGTACCACACGCCCCCAGCGTTTGTCACGCCCCAGCACACGCCCACAGCACAACGCAGTTACGCCCACAAGGGACTACTTTGCTGGCACAGTTCTTTTACCTTTAAAATCTATATGGTGGGCGTCTGCATAGCCTATGTCCTTCTGCTGCAACTGCCCTTTCCAACGCTGCATTGGGTGTTGTGATTGGTGCTGTGGTTCCTGAGATTACCCGCCTCAAAGGTTTGTGCTCTCTCTTTATTATATTAGTATGGATATATATGTTCCCTTTTTCTTACCCACCCTTTGGTCAGAATCTTTTGCAAACTCAGAAGCGAGCTCATCTGACATCTCGCCAGCACGCCAGCACGCAGCTCCAGCCCCTGGGTGGGGAACGCTGTAGGTCTCGCCGCCATTGCTCTACCATCGCGGCTGAAGACTACAGCTCCCAGCGGGCTTTGCGGACACTTCCTGTCTCCCGCTGTCTTCGCGCCCGGAGGCGCTACAAAGTCCAGACGCTCCCTCGGTGGAGCGGGGGTCAACTCAGAAGCGAGCTCACCTGACATCTCGCCAGCAGGCCAGCACGCAGCTCCAGCCCCTGGGTGGGGAACGCTGTAGGTCTCGCCGCCATTGCTCTACCATCGCGGCTGGAGACTACAGCTCCCAGCGGGCTTTGCGGGCACTTCCTGTCTCCCGCTGTCTTCGCGCCCGGAGGCGCTACAAAGTCCAGACGCTCCCTCCGCGTCGCGGGACGCGCGCGGGCGACGCCAGGCGGAGCCAGGCCCGCCAAGGACGACCAGGGACGGGACGGGCCACATCCCCAACAGTATGGGTAAGCGCAAACTAGTTACACCGGTGTTGGGTGAAGCTAAGGCCAAGGTTCCCAAGTACACCACTAGTATAATCACATATCTGACTACAAAAGTGGACGAACTATCTACCCAGATTGCGGTCTCAGAATGTGAGCTGGGCCTGGAAACGACTCCTGTGGGCTCAAGTACCTCGAACACTACTCCTATTAGTTGTATACCACTGGAGCCGAGGGTTATTATTGAATCATGTAGACCTAACATGGCCCAGTCTCCCACTGTTCTGCCCTTCCCAGAGCTGCCAGTCACAGTTATACCTCCCACATCTGCGGTCTCTGGTGACAAAGAAAATATAGCAAGTCACCAGATTGGGGATCAGCCGCTACCTATATCACTGAGGAGGGACTTTCGTCCTTACTGGAAAAACTTTTTTCAGACAGACTTGAATCCGCCTTAATTCAGATTGTGACGGATATCACTGAGACTTTGAGGGATTGTGTTAAAGACCTGCTGAAAAAATGCGATTGCATTAACCATTTTTTAAACAACCTGGTTCTTGCATCGCCAACACATATGCCGATATGTCCCCCAGTTCTACAGGTTTCTGCACCTAAAGTTAATGGTCCCCCGACTAACACAGTAACTAACTCGCCCGCTGAAAACCCTGTGTATAATAAAGGGAAAGTCGTAAATGGTAGATACACGCCCATTTTGCAAACAGTGTCTAAACCAGCTTTATTGGAAAGGCCTCGAGGTCTACAGGGAGAACGGGCGGGTAGGGTACCCCCGGTACATTTACCCCCAGATGCAACTCCTTTTGTAGCAGTACTGGTAAATGTGCCTAAGCTTGCTGATGGGGAGGTAGAACATCATGAAACCCTTCTCAACCACACTAAAAAATGGTGCAATGCGAATTGTACGGGTGAAAGTAACATTGCAGACAACATATTGATGGGTAGAAGGGTCAACTGGGTGGGCAAAACTAAGAAATGTGTGGCAGGGGACTGTGTTATAGTCAATTTTAAATCTCGCGATGTCACTAGCCGCCTTTTCTGGGATGCCTCTCCCTTGGATCCCGTAGGTAAGGGTGTGCGCGCTATGCCTCTGGGTTTTTTCTATCCACCTGCACTTATGTCAGCTGGCGGCGGGTATAGTAGGCCGCAGCATAATAATAATGGTTGGGTAGAGGGTAGACAAACTATTCCTCTTCAAGGGAACGAATGGGTGACAAAGAAATCTAGGGGTGGCGGGTCAGCTACTACTGTAAGGAATACGCCCACAGATGACTTAACCCTGTCAAATAGATTTTCGGTTCTTGCAAATCAGGTTGATATTGATTGACTAGAGTCCAATCAAACAAATAGGATAGCTAATGGCCAGGATGACAATACTATCTTTTTTCCACCCTGTAATATACTACCGAACGATGGGGAAGGTTCAATAGATCAGGGTAGGGGAAATGTTAAGGTTTTTTCCTGGAATATTGCAGGTTTACGCGCTAAACAGGATGACCCAATTTGGCTAAAAAAGTTAAAAGAACATGATATAGTAGCCATACAGGAAAGCTGGTCAAGGGATAATTCTTTTTGGTTGGATGGATATTCTTCATTTTTTGTTAAAGCCCAGAGTACCCCGGTGGATACTCCGGAGTAATTGTGCGCGCTATAAAACAGCTTAATAATAATAATATGCGTCTACTGTTCCCCTCTTTCCGCGCCAGGATACTCCGGAGTAATTGTGCGCGCTATAAAACAGCTTAATAATAATAATATGCGTCTACTGTTCCCCTCTTTCCGCGCCAGGATACTCCGGAGTAATTGTGCGCGCTATAAAACAGCTTAATAATAATAATAATATGCGTCTACTGTTCCCCTCTTTCCGCGCCAGGATACTCCGGAGTAATTGTGCGCGCTATAAAACAGCTTAATAATAATAATATGCGTCTACTGTTCCCCTCTTTCCGCGCCAGGATACTCCGGAGTAATTGTGCGCGCTATAAAACAGCTTAATAATAATAATATGCGTCTACTGTTCCCCTCTTTCCGCGCCAGGATACTCCGGAGTAATTGTGCGCGCTATAAAACAGCTTAATAATAATAATATAGTTGGCAGGGTTAGGGAAATTCCCAGCTCTTCACATTACTTTCAGCTCTTGGAAATCCTCCATCCGGACAAAAATAAGACAGTTTTAAGTAACTGCTATAACTCTATGCAGGGGGGACCCCCAAACTTTGTTTTAGAAAGTTTATCCTCGTTTTTAACTGATTATATGTCAAAACAAACCACTTTTGTGCAACTCATATTAATGTGTGATTTTAATGTTCATTTGTGTGGGTCACATTGTCAGATCAAGGATTCTGACGGTCCTGATCTTTCGACTCTTCCTCATTTTGAGCATAGTGCAAAGGGTTCAGCTATGGAAGATCTGTTATCAGCAAATGATTTATATGAACCAGGCTTTTCTGATCTAAATGACCGTGTGGTCACATATAATGCGAGGGGTAGTGAATCAATTATTGATTACAGTTTCCTGTCCCCTCGTCTCCTCCATTATGTCTTGTTCTACAACGCCATAGTAAGCGGATTTAGTGATCACAATCCGGTGTCGTTAGTTATGGATGGGTCGCTTGGTCTACTGAAAGGGGCCTTGATGGCCACCTCTGTGAAGAATGTAAAGAGTAAAGATCAAGGGAGGCGACTAAAATGGTGTAAAGTCTGCCCAGAGGACTTTTTAGGGCTTATTGAACAAGAATTGATAGTAGAACTTGAGACATGTAGGGACCTAGACATGGGGGGGAAAGAGATAGTTGCCGCCTTTGAGGCTATCTGCTCCAGGGTGGAAGAAGAGCTTACACTTAGCCCAAAGAGGGGACTTGCCCCAGTTTTCGGTTGGTTTGACCATACTTGTTCTAAAGCTCACTCTGCACTGTTGGCAGCGCTTAAACATTCTCCCAGAAACAAGTTATTGGTAGCGCAACTGAGGAAAAAATATGCTGAGGCGGTGAAGACACGTAAAAAAGTCATTAAAGAAGAAGCCTGGGATTCTTTAATGGATTCGACCACCCTCAAACAAAGCTCTACATTTTGGTCAATAATAAATAACCCTATATTTGCCCAATCACGTAACATAGACCTTGAAGTAAATATACCGGAAGCAGAGTGGCTTAATCACTTTTCTGTAATATATGGGAGTAATGAAGACTATGAAATATTCCATATACCTTGCTATTCTGATTCGCAACCCAATCTAGATTTCAGTGAAAATGAAGTTAAGGTCGCGATAAGTGGTTCCGCTAAGAATAAAGCTCCTGGACCTGATGGGGTTCCTCTGGATTTGTATAAATCAAATCCTGAGATATGGGCAACGATACTAACAAATGTTTTTAACCATGTACTTGTAGGGGGTTTTCCAAAAACCTGGTCATGCTCAATCATAGTCCCAATTTTTAAAAAAGGGCTAAGAAGTGACCCTAAATGCTACCGCCCTATATCCTTGTTGGATTCTTCCATGAAGATCCTGGGTAAAGTACTGCTTGCCAAAATTAATAAGTGGACACTAGAAAATGATATCTTGTCCAATGCCCAGTATGGTTTCCGTTCAGGAAGAGGGACAGAGGACCAATGCTTAAATCTGCATATGATAATCTCAAAATATACAAAGGCAAAAAAGGGGGCAATCTTGGTTGCTTACATGGATTTGTCCACAGCATTTGATTTAGTTAACAGAGCAAAGCTGTGGGCCATGTTGTTAAAATTGGGATTGGACCCTCCTCTGGTCCACTTTTTAGCTGAACTCCACAAGGATTTAAAGGCATCTATTAGAATGGATCAAGAAGGAAATCGCACAGCATGGTTTAAATCAGGCAGGGGTGTGCGGCAAGGCTGCATCCTTGCCCCTATGCTGTTCACTTTATACATAAATTCTCTGGAGAAAAACCTTCTAACTGCCTCTGTGGACACACCGCGTGCAGGAGATACTCATATTCCAGTGCTGCTGTACACGGACGATGCTGCATTAATAGCTAGGACACATTTAGGCCTCCAGAGACTTTTAAATGCATTTAGTGACTTTATTTCCTCACTTGACCTAGTGGTTAATAATTCTAAATCGCACGTTATGGTTTTTGGGGCTGCTAAAAATAATATCAAATCCTTTAACTGTAATGGGGAAGCGATTACTAATGTTAAAGTTTTTACTTACCTTGATGTAATTTTTGATTCTAAGGGCAGTTGGATTCCACAAATAACCGCTAAAACTAAAGCGGTGAGGAGCTCTGTAAATGCTATTCTAAGCTTCTCAAGGAGACTTGGGGGGAAACCAAGTGGTGCATTATTAGCCTTGTACAGGGCAAAAACATTAGCTATAGCAAGGTATGGAGCTGGTCTGTGGGGCTACGTAAAAACCGAAACCATCCAAAAGGAGGTTAACAAGTTTCTCCACTCTATGTTAGGGCTCCCTCCGTCGACAGCCACCTTCTCAGTCCATCAGGAGCTTGGAGTAGGGTATATTACCGATATCCTCTCTATGGCACCTATTCTTTTATGGATTAGGGTTTGGATCAATAACAACTTAGGTCTAAATCATAAAATATTGATGGATTGCTTAAAACTTGACAAATATAAAGATATTGCTTGGCTGTCATATATTCACAAGTGTTCAGTAGAACTTGGACGCCCCGAGATATTTTCCTTCCTGCAGGGCCTGAAAAAAGCAGACCTAGATTGGGTTAAGCTCAATTTTTTCAAACTTAAGACCCTGGAGAGAGAGGAATATCAACTAACAAAATCCACGGTTAGAGCCCATTTTATGACAATTACCTGTATAGCCATTCAACCGTACCTTGCCATAGTAAATATTCCGTTTCACAGGTGGCTTCTGGTTAAATTTTGATTTAATCAGATTTATATGGTACTCTGTGATAGTCAGGGCTGGTTTAAGCCTGAGGACGCACCTGTATGTAAATGTGATAACTTTTCCCTTCAAAACAATATGCATCTAATGCTGTTCTGTCCTTTTTAAAATATTCCAAGACAGAAGTATTTGGTACCTTTATTAAAAGGGAAAGCTTTCTTACAGGCAAAACCAGCTCTCCTGTATTTACAAATGTTAGAATCCCCCTTGGTGATGTTTAGCGTGGCAAATTATCTTGTTGCTGCTGTTAGGATTAGGAAGAGGAAATTACAAGTGTAACATTGGGGTCTGTGTCGAATGTTAGTATGCTTCGCCTTTTTGTACATGATGATTTTTAATCTTGAAATTTTAAACTGTTTTAAAAAACTGTGTACATATATTGTTATTACACTGTATGAAATTTGTTATGTATTTGGAATGTCTAATTGATTGTAGCATGCTTTTATGATTTTTAACTAAATCGAATAAAGTGGTTTTTGACTTGACTTGACTTGACTTTTGCAAACTATTTTACAGCATGTTCCTATTTTCTTACCCATCCTTTTATTAAATGATCAATTCGTTTTGATGTAATAGTGTTCCATTTTTCTTACCTTCCCTATAGTTGAATGATAAAATCGTTTTCATAGCATGTTCCTTTTTTCCTTACCCTCCCTTTAAATTGACTGATCAAATTGTTGATTATATAGCATGTTCCCTTTTCTTACCCTCCCTTATTTGTTAAATGATTAGTATAATATATTTTTTGCATAGTTATACATTAATTTTGATTTTCATTATTGAAAGTCTTTTGGTTTTTAATCTCTGGATCATGACCATTTATGAAATTTAGATAAAGAGTTTAAAACTTCCCGAGTCTGTGGTTATTATATGAGTGCAAATGCTATTGTTTATTGAACTATCTTTAAAAACTAACTCCCTGATCCAATAGGTTACAGGTACCAGTGCCAAAGATTGGTAAGTCAATGGTATAGGACCTAGTAGGTGCAAATATCTGGTAATAGAGCGAAGGTTACCTGATAAGTAAATGAGTTTGTCGAAGGTATGCTCCTGATACCACACCCCTCCCTGTCAACTGTCCAAAATGCACTGCACCCCTCCCCACAAGGCACAGAAAACTCCCACGCCACGAATACCGTATGCTTCTCTTAAATTGCCGATCCCTCCCCAAACACAGGCTGGAAATATCCCTTTTACTAGAAGAACGTAAACCAGACGCACTGTTTCTCACGGAAACATGGTTAACGTCTGATTCTGACCCCGATGTGGTTGCCGCCCTTCCTGCCGGCTACCAAATCACTCGTCAAGATCGCCCAGATGGCAGAGGGGGAGGACTTGCAATTATAGTAAAAGATCAATATCGCTGCCGGCCCATAACGGAAAACATTCCAGACTGTGAAAACTTAGCTTTCGCGCTGGAGTTTTCCCCCAATCACTGTCTCTCGGGCACCTTGATATACCGCCCACCCGGCCCTCCAAAACTCTTTCACAGCAGTCTCCCAGCAACAATAGCACCCCGTATCTGCGCTGCTGCTAATTTCATCGTGATAGGCGACCTTAATCTACACTTTGACTCTCCAGCAGATGCAACGGCCACTACCTTAACTGACGACCTGGCCGCACTACAACTCAGTCAACGAGTGAATACTCCCACCCACACAAAGGGACACCTGTTGGACCCTGTGTTCAGCAATTGCGCAGAACTTTCGACCGACCCCCCCTTCCCCTCCCATGGACCGATCACTCCTTGGTGCCCTTCACCTGGTTCACTGAGAAACCCATTCCCACCACCCCCTCGATTAGATACGCGAGATCGTGGGCGCGGATACAAGTAGACCATTGGACAAGTAAACTAGTGGAAAACCCTCCCTTAAACAATGAAGACCCTTGTCTGGCAAACGAGGAATACGAAAACTGGATTCTGCATTCTCTTGAGACCATT